>NW_006933714.1:2056-3393 GCF_000298275.1 Orycteropus afer afer
CTCAAGGTACTTGTAGGTGGATTCAAATTGCTAATCTTTCTGTTAAGGAGCTCTGGTGGTGTAGTGCCTAAGGCATTTGACTGTTAACCAGAAGGTTGGCACTTCAAACATATCAGCCACTCCATGGAAAGAAGACTGGGCGATCCATTTCTGTAAAGATTTACCGCCTAGGAAACCTAAAAGAGGTCACTATGAGTCAGAAGAAACTCAATAGCAGTGAACTTTTTTTGTTTATTTGTTTAATCTTTTGGTTACAGCACATTAACCACATGTACCCCCACCGACTCCTTATCCTTACAGTAGTTCTGGTGGCATAATGCCTAAGGCATCTGACTGCTAAACAGAAGACAGGAGGTTCAAAACCACCAGCCAGTCCTCAGAAGGAAGACTGGGCAATCTACATCCATAGGGATACCACCTCGGAAACCCAAGGAGGGGTCACTATGAGTTGCAATCGACTCCATGGCAGTGAGTTTGGTTTTTTTAATTTTTTGGACAGCATATAACAAAAACAATAACAATACAAGCCTTCCTAGTTACTCATTTCAATAATTACAATCACTGCTTAACTAGTTTTTCTGCTCCAGGGTGGACCATCCAAATCTAGCTCCTACCTAGTCTCAGAGACTGCTCTTGTAGAGCTGACCATGCCACTCTGGCTCCAGTCCAAACCCAGTATCTCCAGGATGAAGTCCTAATTGCCTTAATCTGAAACCAACATGCCCACAATCTGACTCTTTCTTACTTCTTCAGCTGAATTTCTGATATTCTCTGTACTCACTCTTTCAGAAAGCCTTCCCCATCCTTCCCCCCAAATGAATTATGGGTCTCTCCTTGGTGTGCCCATAATGCCCTGCTGTACACAGGACTAGCTACAGAATTTGTGGGACCCAGTGCAAAAATGGGAGCTCTGGTGGCATAGTGCCTAAGGCATTTGACTGCTATCCAGACGGCTGGCAGTTCAAACCCACTAGCCACTCCTCAGAAGGAATGTTGGGCAATCTACTTCCATAGTGATACCGCCTCGGAAATTCAAGGAGTGGTTGCCGTTAGTCAGATTCGAAAATGACGGGCCCCTTATTCAAAAAGAAGACTTTCAACATGGTGACAGAAGAGCATTAAAACAATGTGAAGTCTTTCTGAACACAGGGTCCTATGCTACAGCACAGGGCCTCTGCACATCCCACACTTGTTATTGTCTGTTTCTGTGGAGCAGGCAACGCTAGAACTCTGCAGGCCCCAGACAAGTCACTCATGAAGTGACTTTCTTTCTGTCAACGTGTAGTTTTTGCCTTTTGTTATAACATTAATACTTTGAATGCTCTTGGAAGGTAAAA
>NW_006933715.1:0-1448 GCF_000298275.1 Orycteropus afer afer
GGTTTTTTTTGTGTGTGTGTGTGTGTGTGTGTGTGTGTGTGTTTCTCTAGAGAACCCAATCTAACACAGGTGTTGATTGTGGACTCAAGTAATATGAAAACTTTGATAACTTCAGTCTTTTCTACATTCATCATCATTCTGCTTATTGGTCAAGTTGTGAAGATTTTTATTTTCTTTATGTTGAGGTGTAATCCATACTGAAGATGGTAGTCTTTAATCTTCATCAGTAAGTGCTTCAAGTCATCTTCACATTCAGCAAGCAAGGTTGTGTCTTCTGCATATAACAGAATAAGTATGGTGAAAGGATACAACCCTGACACACACCCTTCCTAAATTTAAACCATGCTGTATCCCCTTCTTGTGTTTGAATGACAGCCTCCTGATCGGTGTATAGGTTCCTCATGAGCACAATTAACTGTTCTGGGATTCCCGTTCTTCTCAATGTTATCCTTAAATTGTTATTATCCACACAGTTGAATGCTTTTACATTGTCAATAAAACACAAGTAAACATCTTTCTGGTTTTCTTTGCTTTCAGCCAGATCCATTTGCCATCAGCAATGATATCCTTCATTCCACATCCTCTTCTGAATCCAGCTTGCATTTCTGCAAGTTGCCTATCAATATACTGCTGCAACTGTTTTTTAATTATCTTCAGCAAAATTTTACTTGTGTGTGATATTAATGATATTGTTTGATAATTTCCACATTCTGTTGAATCACTTTCCTTTGGAATTCATTCCTTAGCCCACTCCTATCTGACTTTTGCTCTAATCATGGAGGATTGCCTTGTTCTGTTTGAATGACAAACAGATGGCTTATGTACAAGTTTTGTGTGAGCAAAATTAAGTTTTCTGAATTCCCCTTTGTTTTGGTTACCTAGTGCCACTTTGACAGAAATATAGCACAAATGGGATGGCTTAAACAAAAAGCAGTTTATTCTCTTACAGTTTTGGAGGCTAGAAGTCTGAGTTCAAAGTGCCAAGTTTTAGGGACTGGGTGAAAGCTCCTTTACTTTGGGTTTCAGCTTTGCCTCCTGCTCCCAGCCCACTGAAGCTGGAGGCTTTCCTTTCTTCACTCAGGCAGCTGCTGGCTGCTGTGGTGGACAAACCCAAGGTTGACAAGTAAAATGGCACAGTCCCAAGATTATGAAGCAACATAGCAGACCGCTAGTTCAAGTCCAAAAACAGTCCCAAGATCAGCAGGCAACATGTTGTTGTTGTTGTTAGGTGTCATCCAGTCATTTCTGACTCATAGCGACGCCATGCACAGCAGAATGAAACACTGCCTGATCCCGTACCAGCTTCACGATCCCTGCTATACTTGAGCCCATCATCACAGCCACCGTATCAATCCATCTTGTTGAAAGCCTCCCCCTCTTTCGTCGACCCTCCACCCTACCAAGCATGACATCCTTCTCCAGGGAATGGTCCCTTCTGACAACATGAC
>NW_006933715.1:3118-3701 GCF_000298275.1 Orycteropus afer afer
CATTGCAGCTTTGACTTCCTCCTTCAGTACCATTGGTTCTAGATCATATGCCACTTCCTGAAATGGATGAAAATCAACCAGTTCTTTTTGGTACAAAGATTCTGTGTATTCTTTCCATCTTCTCTTGATGTCTCCTGCATCATTCAATATTTTGCCAATAGAATCTCTCAATATTGCAACTCAAGGCTTAAATTTTTTTCTTCAATTCTTTCAGCTTGAGAAATGCTGAGCATATTTTTCCCTTTTGGTTTTCAAACTCCAGGTGTTTGCACATTTCATTATGGTAACTGCCTTTGTCTGCTCGAGCTGCTTTTTGGAATCTTCTGTTCAGCTCTTTTATCTTGTCATTTCTTCCATTTGCTTTAGCTACTCTCTGCTCAAGGGCAAGTTTCAGAGTCTCTACTGTTATCCATTATGGTCTTCTTTTCTTTTCTCATCTTTTTAGTGATCTCTTGCTTTCTTCATGGATAATGTTTTTGATATCCTCCCACAATTCTTCTGGTTTTCTGTCACTGGTGTTCAATGAATAAAATCTATTCTTTATATGATCTCTAAATTCAGGAGGGATATATTCAAGATCATA
>NW_006933716.1:0-904 GCF_000298275.1 Orycteropus afer afer
TGAACAGCCAACCTTCTGGTTAGCAGTCAAATGCCTTAGGCAGTACGCTACCAGAGCTCCTGCAGATTATACTCCAAGTGGCCACTAGAGGTCAAACAGGACATACAAATCCCTGGTTTTTTTTTAAATATCTCTGCCCTCACTGGGCCCCAACCCGCCTGTCCCTTCTGGCCTCAGGTTCCTCCCCTCACAGCCAGTCATCTGCTCATTGACTTCCCAGGAGCCCATGATTCGGTCCACGTTCCACCTCCTTGCCTTCACTCACATTCTCTTTACTTGGAACGCCTACCCCTCCTCTTCTCAGAGCCAATGCCCCTTCATTCTTTAAGATACAACTCAAAAGGAAGCTTCCCTGACCCTCCTCCATGGAAGGTAATTACATAGCAGCACCCCTGCCCTTGTCATCCCAAAGAAAACTGTTCTGCTTCCCTATTAGTCATTCTTACTATAGTATAAATTGCTAGAGTGGACACCCTGCCTCATATGTGTCTCCAACTCCTTGGCACCAGGCACAGCTCTGTTCACATGGTAGGTGTTGACACATATTTAGTGAGTGAGTGGACGGGGGAGGCATGCGGTCTAGCTGGGAGGTGGCCAGCCAATGCTCTGTGATTCCATTTGCTAACAAGAGCATGTTAGTGAAGGTTATTCCCTGAATTTGCGCCCAGATCTCATTTCAGCATGAAGACACTTGAAGGAAGCTGGTGAAGTGCTGCCCGGCAGAACAGCTCTGAAGCATGCAGCAACCCCAGAAGCCCTTGGAACCTTGAAGATACACAGCACGCTTCCCGTCCGCCTGGCCCGCCCACCCTGGATGGACGTGCCCCAGGCAAGTCATACCTAGAGTCCTCGGCACCAGGGCCTGAAGAGGTTTTTCTGTGAAAGGAAAACCAACAGCTTTGAG
>NW_006933716.1:2089-3400 GCF_000298275.1 Orycteropus afer afer
ACTCCATGGTGGGATCTACCACAAGCAGCTGAGTAGCTGCTTTAGGGATGTGGTCTGCTTCCTGTATATAAGAAATAGCTTTGGGAATGGTCTGTAGTTTATGGCACACTTGAACCCTGCATGTAGCCATGTTGTTGTAAACAGCCTGCCATGTTCTGCCGATCTTGGGACTTTTAATGGACTTGAATTAATGGCCTGCCATGTGGTTTGCTAACACTGGGACTGTGCCTTGTTACTTGTGGACCTTGGGTTTGTCAGCCTCAGCAGCCAGCAGCTGTCTGAGTGAAGAAAGGCCTCTAGCTTCAGTGGGCTGGGAGCAGGAGGCAGAGCTGAAGCCCAAGGTCGAGGGGCTTTCATCCAGTACCCAGAGCCTGGCACTTTGAACTTGGACTTAAAGCCTCCAAAATTGTAAGAGAATAAACTCCTGTTTGTTCAAGCCATCCCATCTGTGATATATTCCTGTCAGAGTGGCACTAGGGAACCGAAATAGTTAATAAGGCAGGATTAGGGTAGGGTGTATCTTGAGTCAATCTTTTTTGAGATGTAAAAGAGATTAAACAAGTGAGCAGAGAGGGAGATGGGGGAAGAGAGATAGATGCCAAGCCACAAGGAGATCTCCAAGGCACCAGAAGGAGAAGCTGAAGAGACAAGGAAGGACCTTCCTCCAGAGCCAACAGAGAAGGAAAGCCTTCCCTTCAAGCCCAATTCAGGCGTTCTGATCTTGGACTTCTAGCCTAAACTGCAAGAAAACAGATTTCTGTTATAGCAGCACTAGATAGCCAAGGCACCCCAGACTGGCCATTTTCTGTGGCACAAAATCACCCACTGGCTCCAAAAAACAGGGTTTGGACCCATAAGAGCTTCAGTGGGTTAGTGTAAAATTCAGGAAAAAATACAATGGGCCCAGGGTCCCTGTGCTAGGAACCTCCTAGACCCAGAGGAAGACTGATACCAAGGAAAGTATTAACTAAAAAGTAAAGTAAAAAAGTAAAAGTAAAGTATTAACTACTCACTGAACACTACATATGCCAGGCACTCTTGTAAGCATTTGACTCATTCTATCCTTAGGAGCTCTGGTAGCATAGTGCCTAAGGCACTTGACTGCTAAGCAGATTGGAAGGAAGGTTGAGCAATCTATTTCCGTAGTGATACTGCCTCAGAAACCCAAGGAGGGGTCACTATGAGTCGGGTCCAACTCAGCAGCACATGACAACAACAACATCTTCACTTAACTCAGTGGTTCTTAACTGGGGGAGATTTTGCCCAGGGAGACATTCAGCAAATTTTGGAAGCATTTTTGGTTGTCACGTT
>NW_006933717.1:0-819 GCF_000298275.1 Orycteropus afer afer
GCCTGCATCACTTTTATCTTACAAGAGATAAAAGGAGAGAGAAGCAAGCAGAGAGAGAGGAACCTGACCACCATTAGGAGAAAAGAGCTGGGTGGAGGATGTATCTTTTGGACCAAGCACCCTTGTGCTGATTACCTCCTAGACCCAGGGGAAGGCTGATACCATGATACATGGAGATCTCCAAGGAAAAGTGGGCCCACAGACATTAGAAGGAGACAAGGATTCTCATCAAGAGCCAACACAGAGAGAAAACCTTCCCCTAGAGCTGGTAGCCTACTTGAATTGAGACTTCTAACCTCCTAAATTTGTGAGAGAATAAATTTGTTTATTAAATATATTAAATTGTGGTGTGTCTTATATCAGAACTAGGCAACTAAGACAAAGCATTAATTCATTTTGAATTTATTTTTGTGTATGGAATGAGGCATGAATTCTGCTTCATTATTCAGCATGTGGAAATTTAATTTTCCTTGCACCATTTATTGATGAGACTCTGTTTTCCCTTTAAATGGACTTACCACCCTTGTAAAAATCAATTGACCACAGATGGGTGGGTTCATTCTGGACTCTTCATTCTATTCCATCAGTCTATGTGTCTATGGTAATACCAGTACCACGTTGTTTTGGTTACTGTAGAATATGTTTTAAAATCTGGAAGTGCGAGTCCTCCTACTTTGTTCTTCTTTTCAACATTGCTGCAGCTATTGGGAGCCTCATGCCATTTCATATAAACTTGAGAATTATTTTTTTATATTTCTCTAAAGAAGGCTGTTGGAATTTTGATAGGGATTCCATTGAATCTATAGATCACTTTGAATA
>NW_006933717.1:2916-3378 GCF_000298275.1 Orycteropus afer afer
GCTGGGGAAAAAACAAATGTCACCTACAATGGACAAGCAATAAAGCTAAATTCTGATTACTCAGCAGAAATCATGCAGGAAAGGAGGCTATGGAACAACTTATACAAAACACTGAAGGAAAAGAACTTCCAAGCAAGAATTCTATAGCCAGCCAAACTGTCAATCAAATATGAGGGTGAAATCAAGATAGTCTCAGACAAAGAGAAATTAGAGGATTTGGTGAAAACCAGACAACCCTACAAGAAATGCTAAAGGGAGTCATTCCAACAGAGAACCCACAACAGAGAACAACATATTAAAATCAGGACATGTGACATCAACACTAAAACCAAATCAGAAAGAGAGAAATAGATAAGCTCAAAATACGCTCATAAACATTGTACACAAAGAAACAAGGGAAACAATCCGCAGATGGCACCAGCAACAGAGCAAATAGAGGGAATAAATGTTCTAACTATAAAA
>NW_006933718.1:0-3295 GCF_000298275.1 Orycteropus afer afer
AAAATAAACCTATAAGCCTGAAAATAGGGAATGAGAGATGTCCGCTTGTAAATGATGATAATTACAAAGCACAAAGAAAAAATGAATGATACAGTAACAGTATTTCCAAATGGATAGAAAGTCAAGTTATTATCAAGATACATTATATTTTTGTTTAAACCTAGGAATATAATAATAAATAATAGGGTAACTTCAAATAAAATTAATAAACCTTCTCACCGAAATAAAAAAGAAGAAAATTATAAAGTTTCGGTAAACACAAAACAACAATGAAGGTAATAAGAATGTTCATTAACAAAATGAACTTAGCACAGAAAAATATATTGCAGAAAGAAACTGTCAACACCACACACAAACACACAGATACACAAAGAGCAAAATATCAATAATTATACTGAATGTAAGTGGTTAAATGGTCCAGTCAAGAGCAGAGAGTAGTAGAATGGCTAAGAACACATGACCCATCAATAAGCTGGCTACAAGATAGACACATTAGACACAAAGACAAAAATAAACTAAAATCGAAGAATAGGAAAACATATAGCAAACAAATAGGAACAAAAAAAAGAACAGGAGTGACATTATAGGTTTCTGACAAAATAAATTAGAAGGCAAAAATAACAAAAAACACAATGAAGGACATATAATGATTAAAAGATAAAAGCAACAAGAGAGTATAGCCATAATAAATATATACACAGCCAATGAAAGAGCCCCAAAATACAGAAATCAAACTTTACCAGAAGTGAAAAGAGAAATGGACACATCCACAATAATACTAGAAGACTATAATACACAACTTTTGATGAAAGACAGAACTAGAAAGAAATCCAGTAAAGATAAAAAAGATCTAAACAAAACATCCAACTAGATCTCATAGATCTATACAGAACATTCCATTGAACAACAGCACAATATACATTCTTCCCCAGTGTACATGGAACATTTTCCAGAATTAACCATAATTTAGAGAACAAACCAAGCTTCAATAAATTTAAAAATATTGAAAAACTACAAAGCATCTTCTCAGATCACAATGCTATAAAATTAGAAATCAATAACAAGAAGATAAAGGGAAACTAAACAACAAGATCATTAAAAACTACTGGGTAATAGAGAAATAAAAAATGAAATGAAAAAATTTATTTAATCAAACAAGAATAAATTTGGACCACAGCAAAAGCAATGTTCAGAGGACAATTCATTGCAGTAAGTGCACACATCAAAACAGAAGAAGCAAAATCAACACCTTACACCAGCATCTGCAACAATTAGATAAAGAAGAGAGAGAGAGCAAAAGCCTACAGTCAGTACAAGAAAGGAAATAATAAAAATTGAAGCAGAAATAAATGAAACAAAAACAATAAAAAGAATCAACAAGAGTAGAGTTGGTTCTTTGAAGGAATTAAAAAAACTGACAAACTACTAGAAAATTTAACAAGGGAAAAGAAGGAGAAGATGTAAACAACACAAATAAGAAATGAAATAGGCTATGCTACAACAGAACCCATGGAAATAAAAAGGAAAATAACAGAAAACTACTAAGAACTGTACTGCAAAAAATTTTAAAACCTACAAGAAATGGACAAATTTCTACAAACATATTACCTACCTAAACTAACAAAATCTGAGGTACAAATTTGAACACAACTATCTCAAAAGAAGAAATTCAACAGGTCCTTAAAAAAAGTTCCAACAACAAGTCCTCATCCAAATAGCTTCACTGGTGAGTCCTTTCAAACACTCAGAGAAGAACTGAGATGATTCTACTCAAACTTTCACAACATAGAAAAGGATGAAACACTCCCAAACTCATACTATGAAGTAAACATCACCATGATATCAGGAAAAGATGTCACAATGAAAGAAAATTATAGACTAATATCACCCATGAACATTTACACAAAAATTCTCAACAAAATCCGAGCCAATAGAATCCAACAAAAAATTTTAAAAATAATGCATCATGAGCAAGTGGAATTCATATTAGTGGTGCAAGGATGGCTCAACATTATAAGAACAATCAGTCAAATCCACTACATAAACAAAATAATGGAAAAGAACCACATGGTCATACTATTTGCTTCATAAAATATATTTTACAAAATGCAACATACATTCTGGATAAAAATGATCAATGAGACAAGCATAGAGGGGGAATTTCCCCACAAAATTAAGGACATATACATAAAACCAATGGCCAACATTATTCTCAATGGAGAGAAACTGAAAACATTTCCCCTGTGAACAGGAACCAGACAGGGATCTTTTTTTAACACCAGCCTTATTCAATATAGTACTAGAAGTTCTAGGCAGAGTATTAAGTCAAGGAAGGGAAATAGAAGTCATCAAATTTGACAAAGAAGTAAATTTATCACTATTTGTATAAGATACGATCCTATATACAGAAAATCTTAAAGACTCAAGAAGAAAACTACTAGAACTAATAACAGAATTCAGCAAAGTTCAAGATCTGTGTATCAAAATTAGTCAGATTCCTTTACACTAACAAAGAGAATTTTGGGAAAGAAATCAGGAAAACAATACCATTTACAATAACCATCCAAAAGATGAAGTCCTAGGAAACAATCTCACCAGAGACACAGAAAACATGTAAAGAAAACTCCAAAGACCATTACAAGAAACCAAGAGACCAACATAATCTTACTATTACTCAAAGTGATCTACAGATATAATACAAACCCAATCCAGATCTCATCATCATTAAGGAGATAGAAAACCTAAAGATCAAATTTATGTGGAAAGGGAAGAGACCCTGAATAAGCAAAAAATACTATAGAAGAACAAAAAATTTGGAGCCCTCACATTTCCCTATCTCAAAACCTACTATACAGCTACAGTAGCCAAAACAGCATGGTGTTAGTAGAATGACAGACACATGTAACAATGGAACAGAACTGAGAATCCAGAAGTAAATCTATCCACATATAGACAGCTGATCTTAAACAATGTGTCAAAATCCATTAAATGGTACCAGCAAAACTGGATATCCACTTGCAGAAAAATGAAATAGGATCCCTATCTCTCACCATATACAAAAATTATCTCAAGATGGATCAAAGACCTAAAGGTAAAACCCGAAACTATAAAGATGATCAAAGTCAAAGTAGAGACACCTTAGGGGTCCAAACACATGACAGAAATACACGTTCAAATATAACTAAAAATGCATAAACAGCAGAAGACAAACTAGATGACTGTTTATGCTCATCAAAAACTTACCAAAAACTTCACCAAAAGTAAACAAGGATCTACAGAGTAAATAAAAAAATAG
>NW_006933719.1:0-3178 GCF_000298275.1 Orycteropus afer afer
AGAATGTGGAAACAAACAAACAAACAAGCCCAGTTGCCACTGGATTGCATTTTTAGTGTGTGTGTGTGTGTAAATAGTTATATAAAAATAAAGCAAATACAAAACAAAGAATAAAGTGATAGTGTGGACTGTTTCATTTAGCATCCATCCCAACACCTTTCTATTGTGTCCTCCTGTACTGAAAAACTATTTTCCAATCTCTGTTAATGATAATTCCAGATGTAATTCAGATTTTACCATGCAGAGTCATTCACTGAAGATTTTGATTCATAGCTGAGTTATGTGAAGAGGAATCAATATTGGAGACATCCATTTTGCTACCAGAGATCATGATAGAGGTGGCATATTAGTGCTGGCAGCTGCAGCAGTGGCTTTCTGATTTGACAGCTTCTTGTTGTGGAAGAGGCAACAACTCCCAGAGGTTCAGTCTATCTATGCAGTCATCCCAGCTGGTGAGCTGACCATATCTCTTTAAAAAGTCTCTTTGGCTTACACTAGTGGAGTGGATTGTGTTACCTGCCACTAAAAACACTGACCAAGACAGTTGATTACAGCATACCATTGCATTCTCAGCAGAGCTGAAACTAATGACAACAATAAAGGAATATGGTATTTAAAAGACACACTGAAGAATGGTGGATGACCTTCCTCTGTGCCAGCTGCTTGGACTATAGGCTCCAAGGAACTCATCAAGGAATTTTGTAAATACATGTGTGTGGGGACCAGGGTGGCCGGCGTGGGGGCAAGGAAAAGTCGAAAATTTAAATATATACATATACATACATACATATATATATACATATATATGTATATATACATATATATATGTGTGTGTGTGTATATATATATATATATCATATATATTTATAAAGCATTATATAAAAGCTGTCGATCTTTGAAGGCTGATACCTTTCGAAATCAGGAGGAAGAATGGAGGAGAGAAAGGAAAGTAGGAAGGGGGGAAAAAAGAGCAAAGAAGAGGAATACCCAACATTTTCAAAGTATTATTTGACCTGCTTGATCTACAAGCATTTAAAACATTCATAATATAACAAGAAGCTCTGGTTGCACAACGGTTAAGAGTTTAGCTGCTAACCCAAAGATTGGAGGTTCAAACCCACCATTGGCTCTATGGAAGAAAAGACCTGGTGATCTGCTCCAGGTAAGATTACAGCCAAGGACACTATGAGTCTGAATTGACTCCACAACAATAACGAATGATATAACAAGTCACGGTGAATCTTGATCTCATTTTAGAGGTAAGAAAACCAAGCCTCAGATCCTGGAATCCAATTCAAGACCATCTATTCCCAGAATGCATATCGTTTTTTAGCTTAGTGTAGTAGAATGAGGGTTGGGGAATCTTAAAATTTTTCTTTATCTTTGCAAACTTGGGAGCTCTGGCGGCATAGTGCCTAAAGTACTACTCACTTCCGTAGAGATACAAATCAAACCAAACCCACTGCTGTCCAATTGGATCCGACTCACAGAGACCCCTCCTTGGGTTTCCAAGGTGGTATCACTATGGAAGTAGATTACCCAATCTTCCTTCCAAGCAGTGGCTGGTGGGTTTGAACCGCCAGCCTTCTGGTTAGCAGTCAAATGCCTTAGGCACTATGCCACTGCCTTGGAAACCCAAGGAGGGGTCACTATGAGTGGGATCTGACTCAAGGGCAGTGACTTTTTGTTGTAAACTTACAAATTGTATCCACTAGAAGACCTGACATTCAGAGTTGTGAGCACTTTCCCCCTGGATTTTAATGCTTGCTAATTTTTTTCTACATAAATTAAAGACTTTGGACATTTACTCTAGGCATATTTGAAATGAGGTCATGGATATTTCCTGACATTTCTTCCCATTCTTAAAAATTATGCTTATTTAGCCTGGTTGTTTCTATAAGTAACTAACTCTGTGTCATGGGGAAGTATAAAGTTGGGAGGAACAAGCCTCCCTGAAGGACAGTGCATTAATGACAACATGTAGTTCCCCTATGGATTTAAACTAAGCAACCATGTAAATGAATAACCTTTTTAAGGACATGCTTCATCACCAATAGAGTATACTTAATTTATTTTGACAACTGCTCCCAATTACCCATTACATGGGTAAGAAAAATACTTAAAAATATGAGGCCTAATTTTTGTTTCAGAGCATGTGAGAGGTGTGAGTACGTATGTGTTTGTGTGAATGCGTGTGTGTATATTAGTGGGTAGGCATTCAAAGAAATTTTGGGAATCTCAGATCTGAAAACATATTAAATTCCATATGGAATGTAAGAAGACTCTTCAGTTAGGAAATATTGCCAGTTCTCAGCTCTTACAGAAGACTGGCTAAAATTTATTTTATGTTAAATTTTATGGTAAATCTAATTTAAATGTCAATACTTTTGAGGGCAGTCTATTACATATTAATCTAGCGCCCTCTGGTGTAATACTTTAGTATTATTATTTTGATTTCTAATCTCTAAGGAACATAATTCCTTGGAAGGAAGGTTGGGCAATCCTACTTCCGTAGTGATACTGCCTCGGAAACCCAAGGAGGGGTCACTATGAGTCAGGGCCGACTCGACGGCAAACAACAACAACAACAAAGGAACATAATTCACTGCCAGGCAGTTGATTCCATCTCATAGCGACCCTCACTGACTTTCCAAAGCTGTAAGTCTTTACAGAAGCAGACGGACAACTTCATCTTTCTTCCATGGAGCAGCTGGTGAGCTCAAAACCACCATCCTTTTGGTTAGCAGCCAAATGCCTTAAAGCTCTACACCGATCAGAGCTCTTCTCCTTCTAAGGAATAGTCATTGGTTAATGTTACTATCTTCTTTTTGCATTTCCCAACATCCTCACCATCGTTGTCATGCTTAAGCCCACCATTGTAGTCATTGTCTGAATATGTGTCGTTCAGGGTCTTTCTTTTTCACTGACCTCTACTTTATCAACCTTGATACCCTTCTCCAGGGACTGGTCTCTGCTGTTAACATGCCCAAAATAGGTGAGATGAAGTCTTCTCATCCTCAGAGGATGCCTTGCTCATCTCAAAGGAGCATTTTGGCTGTTCTTCTTTTGAAAGTGTACATAATAAAAATATAAAGAGAAGAAAGACCAAAGTTTGAAAGTTTCATGTTCTACTTATTAATGTCAGTGAACAAAAATCACATTTATGAATCAGGAATTT
>NW_006933720.1:0-554 GCF_000298275.1 Orycteropus afer afer
GGATTACCAGCAGTAACCCAAGGCCTATTACTGCAAGGCCAGACATGCTTCCTCCCTCCAGCCTTTTCACCAACCATTCCTCCCAAAGCACCCACTACCTCTCTCCTGGGTTCGATAATTCACTGCAGTGGCCACACAGAGCTCACAGATCATGGGGTTTATTAGGGAAGCACCACAGGCTACAATTTAAGTTCAGGAAAAATACTCAGTCTCTCTCCCAGCCCACTGTCCCTCAGCCAACAGTCTCTCACAGTCTCCTTCCCAGCAACACGTGTCTCAGGAGCCCATGTCTCTTAAAGCAGCATGTTTTCCTCAAGCAGCAGTCAGAGAGAGTTCTGCTTCTAGGAGGCCTCCTTTTGAGCCCGGCAGGGTGGTCAAACTACCCAATCATAGCATCAGAACTCTAAGCACCTGAGAGAGAGTGGGCACCTCCCAGAACATTGTTTTGTGCCACTCCTGACAGAAATACTCCAGGTGGACAACTTCAGCAATGAGGAGCTCCTCAGTTGCTCATAGAAAATCCCACCTTGGAGTTTACAAAGACTTATGGGTAG
>NW_006933720.1:2456-3291 GCF_000298275.1 Orycteropus afer afer
TCTGTCTCTCAATCCTTTGAAGATACCTAAAGATAATTCTTTTGAATTCCTTATCAGAGAGTTCCAATGCTGCTTCTTCCTCAGGGGTGTGTTCTAGATCTGTATCCTGTTCCCTTGTTTCTACCACTTTATTCTGCTTCTTTGTGTGGACTGTGATGGTCTGTTGTCTCCGAGGCTTCGTGGTGGTGTTGTATTTCGATCTCTGTTAACTGTTTGTGAAGAGCAGTCAAGGGTGATTCAGGCTCTTCTTGGTGGTTTTTTATCATTGGCCCATTGGTGGAGAAGAAGGAAGTGCTTCTCGCTCAGTAAGTGAAGTTGCAGGAGGTGTTGGTGTAGTTGTGTCTTATGGGGTCTGTTGCTGTCTCCCACTCAGTTAGACAAAAATTACAATTGAATAACGTTCAAAAAACTAAAAGCACATGGACAAAAAACACACCATGTAATCACACAGGAACAGTAACCATAAAAAGAAAAAAGGGAAAAAGAAGAAGAAAAAATGCAAGAAAACCTGCAATATCTGGGGATAAGGCACTAAGAGAAACAAGATAGAGAAGGTGAATAATGAAGAAAAAAATGGGAAAAATGCAAAAAGAAAAACGAGCAAAGTTAATAATGAGAAAAAAGGGGAAAAAAATTAAGTTAAAAAAATTTTTTTTCAAGCAGGAGCAGGGAAAAGAAAAAAAGCTGAAAACTAGGACCTGGGAGGGGAACATTAAGAATAATAGTAAGGAGGATTTCCCGCAAGATGGTGGACTAGGCAGAAGGATTGCAAAGACCCTCTTCAACAAAGAAAAGGGAAACCAATTAACACAGACACAGAAGATAATCTTGGACC
>NW_006933721.1:0-1325 GCF_000298275.1 Orycteropus afer afer
TTGCCGTTCTATTTTCTGTTTCATTGATTTCTGCTTGAATATTTATTATTTCCTTTCTTCTGGTGACTGTAGGCTTTTCTTGCTGTTCTTTTTCTAATTGTTGGAGATGTTGGTTTAAAGTCTTGTTTTTGCTCCTTCTTTTTTGATATGTGTTGTTACTGCTATAAATTGGCCTCTGATCACTGCTTTTGCTGTGTCCCAAAGATTTTGATATGCTGTGTTTTCATTATCATTTGATTCAAGGAATTTTTGAATTTCAATTTTGATTTCTTCTCTTACCCAGTCTTTCTCAAGGAGGTGGTTGTTCAGTTTCCATGTGTTTTCTCTTTTTCTTCCTATTATTGATTTCTAATATGATAGCATTATGATCTGAGAAGATGCTTTGCAGTATTTCAATGTTTTAAAATTTATGAAGGCTCGCTTTATGGCCTAACATATGGTCTATCATGAAAAATGTTCCATGTACACTGGAGAAGAATGTATATTGTGCTATTTTTGGGTGAAGTGCTCTGTAGATGTCTATAAGGCCAAGTTGGTGGATTGTATTGTTTAGGTCTTTTGCATCTTTGTTGAGTTTCTTTCCAGTTGTTCTGTCTTTCAATGAAAGTGGTGTATTAAAGTCTCCCACCATGACTGTGGAGTCATCTATTTGGTTTATCAACTCTTGTAAAGTCTGATTTATGTATTTTGGCGCTCTTTCATTGGGTCTATAGATATTTATTATGGTTAAATCTTCATGTTCATTTGATCCTTTATTCATTATATAATGTCCTTCCTTGTCTCATATGGTGGTTTTTGTCTTAAAATCAATTTGATCAGAAATTAATATTGCCACTCCTGCTCTCTTGTTGTTGCCATTTACTTGATATATCTTTTTCTAACCTTTGATTTTTACTCTATTTTTGTCTTTATCTCTAAGGTGTGTCTCTTTTAGGCAGCATATTGATGGGTTTTGTTTTCTTATCCAATCTGCAACTCTCCTTCTCTTGAGTAGTGCATTTAATCCATTAACATTCACTGTAAGTATTGACACATACGAATTGGTTGCTGTCATTTTGGTATGTGTGTTTTCATGGTGCCCCTGGTTTCTTGGCTCCATATTATTTTCTGTGTTGAGCTCGTTATGTTTATGAATCATGTTATCATTTCCTTTGTTCTGTTGCTTTAGTATATGCTGAATATTTGTGCTCGTCCTCTTCTTTATTGTGATGTGAAGGTTTATCATTTTTCTTTGAGGTGACCCTATGATTTATAATTTTCTCCCTGAGTTTAGAACAGTCCATTCTATCTTGCAACTCTCTTAACTTCCTCACCATTTAGAAGTT
>NW_006933721.1:2085-3163 GCF_000298275.1 Orycteropus afer afer
TTTTTCAGATTGATCCCTTTCCAAAGAAGTATTCAGGTATTTGTCTTCAATCTCATTAATTCTGTCTTCCATTGCATCAGTTCTACTCCTTTGTCCTTCCAATGTGTTATCTATTTCTGATATTTAGTATTAATCTTCTGGATTTCTATCAGTCGATTTAGAATCATTTCTAATTTTTCATTGATTTTGTCATTTTGTTCTTGTATTTTCTTCCAAAATTCTTCTAGGGTTTTTTTTTTTTTTTTTTTTTGGTCTGTCTCTCAATCCTTTGAGGATACCTAATTATTATTCTCTTGAATTCCTTATCAGAGAGTTCCAATGCTGCTCTTTCCTCAGGGACGTGTTCTGGGTCTGTGTCCTGCTTCCTTGTTTCTACCACTTTATCCTGCTTTGTGTGGACTGTGATGGTCTGTTGTTTCCGAGGCATCGTGGCATTGTTATATTTAGATCTCTGTTAACTGTTTATGAAGAGCTGCCAAGGGTATTTCAGGCTCTTCTTGGTGGTTTTTTATCATTGGCCTGTTTGTGGAGAAGGAGGTAGTGGCTCTCCCTCAGTAAATGCAACTGCAGGAGGTGTGGGTGTAGTTGTGTCTTATGGGGACCATTGCTGTCTCCTACTCAGTTAGACAAAAATTACAATTGAATAACGATCAAAAAACTAAAGGCACATGGAGAAAATACACACCATGTAATCACAGAGGAACAGTAACCAAAAAAAGGAAAAAGAAGAAGAAAAAAAAGCAAGAAAACCTGCAATATCTGGGGATAGGGCACTAAGATAAAAAAGGTAAAGAAGGAGAATAATGCAGAAAAAAATGGGAAAAATACAAAAAGAAAAACAAAGAATGCGTTAACCATGAGAAGGGGGAATAAAATTAAATTTAAAAAAAAAATGTTTTTTTCAACCAGGAACAGGGAAAAGAAAAAAAGCTGAAAACTAGGACCTGGGAGGCAAAGACTAAATAATAATAATAAGGACAAAAGTAATAATAATGGTAGTTTTAAAACAGACAAATACAAGCAAACTAAACACCAGAAAAAAGAAAGCAAAAAATAAAAATAAAAAAAGAGAAAAAAA
>NW_006933722.1:0-579 GCF_000298275.1 Orycteropus afer afer
CTGAATGTCAATGGATTAAATGCACTACTCAAGAGACAGAGTTGCAGACTGGATAAGAAAACATAACCCATGAATATGCTGTCTCCAAGAGACACACCTTATAGAGAAAGACAAAAATAGACTAAAAATCAAAGATTGGAAAAAGATATATCAAGCAAATGGCAACCATAAAAGACCAGGAGTGGAAATATTAATTTCTGATAAAATTGAGTTTAAGACAAATCCACCATAAGAGACAGGAAGGACATTATATAATGATTAAAGGTTCAACTGAACAAAAGGACATAACCGTAATAAATATCTATGGACTCAACAAAAGAGCCCCAAAATACATAAATCAGACTTTAACAGAATTTAAAATACAAACAGATGACTCCTCAGTCATAGTAGGAAACTTTAATACACCACTTTCAATCAAAGATATAACAACTGGAAAGAAACTCAACAAAGTTGCAGAAGAAGTAAACAATACGATCCACCAACTTGACTTTATAGATATCTATAGAACACTTCGGGACCTCTGGTAGAATAGTGGCTAAGGCACTTCACTGCTAACCAGCAGGCTGGCGGTTCAAACCC
>NW_006933722.1:2529-3112 GCF_000298275.1 Orycteropus afer afer
GTGGCTGGGCAGCTGGTGGTAGTTATTCCCCATGATGAGACTGGTAATCAACTCCATGGTGGGACCTACCACAAGCAGCTGAGTAGCTGCTTTGGATATATCTGCTTCCCATATATAAGAAACAGCTTTGGGAATGGTCTCTAGCTTGTGGTACACTTGAACCCTGCATGTAGCCATGTTGTTGTTCAGCAGCCTTCCATGCTCTGCCAATCTTGGGACTTTTGATGGACTTGAATTAATGCCTGCCATATGGTTTGGTAACACTGGGACTGTGCCATTTTACTTGTCAAACCTGGGCTTGTCAGCCTCAGCAGCCAGCAGCTGAGTGAAGAAAAGCCTCTAGCTACAATGGGCTGGGAGCAGGAGGCAAAGCTGAAACCCAAGGTTGAGGGGCTTCCACCCAGTCCCTAGAGCCTGACACTTTGAACTTGGACTTAAAGTCTCCAAATTGTAAGAGAATAAACTGCTGTTTGTTCAAGCCATCTCCTTGGCAGTATATTCTTCTCAGCACTAGGACCAGAATAGAATACTTAACCCAACATCTCCAACAATTAGAAAAAGAGCAGCAAAAAAAAAAAAAAAA
>NW_006933723.1:0-620 GCF_000298275.1 Orycteropus afer afer
CGATGAACATGGGTGTGCATATATCTGTTCTTGTCATGGTTCGCACTTCTTTAGGGTATATACCTAATAATGGAATGGCTGGGTCAAATGGTATTTCTAATTCCAACTTTTGAAGGAATTGCCATACTCCTTTCCACAATGGTTGTACCATTTTACAGTGCCACCAGCAGTGTATGAGAGCCCAAATCTCTCCACAACCTCACCAGCATTTGTTGTTTTCTGAATTGTTGAACTTTGCTAGTAGTGCTGGAGCAAGATGGTACCTCATTGTTGTTTTGATTTGCATCTCTTTAATAGCTAATGATCATGAGCATTTCTTCATATGTTTGTTGGCCAATATCCTCCTTGGTGAAGTGTCTATTCATGTCTTTTGCCCATTTTTTAATTGGATTGTTTGTCTTTTTGTTATTGAGGTAATGGAGTTTTCTATGAATTCTAGAGATAAGTGCCTTGTCAGATATATTATTACCAAATATTTTTTCCCAATCTGTGGGTTCTCTTTTGATTCTTTTGAAGAAGTCTTTGGAAGCACATACAAATTTAATTTTTGGAAGGTCCCAATCATCTAGTTTCTCTTCTGCTGCTTGTGCATTTTGAGTTATGCTTGATAGTCTATTTAT
>NW_006933723.1:2372-2971 GCF_000298275.1 Orycteropus afer afer
CTTTTGTGATGGGCCTGTTCAACTTTTCCACATCAGTCTGTGTTAGTTTAGGTTAAGTGGTGTATTTCTAGAAAACTGCCCATTTACTCCAGATTTTCAAATTTGTTGGATTGCAGTTCTTCAATAGTATCCTGATAATATCCTTTTTATTTAAGTTGGTTCTGTTGTCATGTCACCCATTTCATTTCTTGTTCATGTTATTTGTATTCTTTCCCTCTTTTCCTTTGTTAAATTTGCCAGTGGTTTGTCAATTTTATTGATCTTTTTACAAAACCAACTTCTGGTCTTGTTGATTTTTTCTATAGCCTTTGTATTTTCTGTTTCATTGATTTCTGCATGAATCTTGATTATTTCTTTTCTTCCAGTGACTGTAGGCATTTCTTCCTGTTCTTTCTCTAATTGTTGGAGATGTTCATTTAAAATTTTGATTTTTTCTCTTTCTTCTTTTTTGATGTGTGCATTTGTTGCTATAAATTGGCCTCTGATTACTGCTTTTGCTGTGTCCCAAATATTTTGTTGTTTTCATTTTCGTTTGATTCAAGGAATCTTTGAATTTCAATTTTCATTTCTTCTCTTACCCAGTCTTTCTCAAGGAGGGT
>NW_006933724.1:0-1093 GCF_000298275.1 Orycteropus afer afer
GAGATTTCCATAGCTTTGCAGGGCTTCAGGTTCTGCCTCAGGCCTCCTGAGAGATACGTCCCTTCTCCTCGGCAGGGTCAGGGACTTTGGGCACAAGACCTGTCTTGTCCATAGTCTTAACCGCAAACAGATGTTTTTTATGATTTGGCCAGCAGCTTTTCCAGGTCTTCTTAGAGGGGAGCTGGAAACAGGAGTTCAAGGCCTTGGGTGATGTCAAGAGCAGCATCACAGGATCTCAGAGGACCCACCTTACAGCTCTCCCATCACCAGGCCTACCTCTGTATCACAGAAAAGGCCCCAGTCCTCATTTAAATACAGGTTCAGACCTTCCCCAAACTCCATCCCTTCTCAGTCACCCTCCTGCCTGCAAGTGGAGCACAGCAGAAGACACCCAATAAAGCCTCTACCAGATCTTCCCACTGGGTGCCCAAATTTGGTTTATTAAATTGTCTCCCGTCACAAGGACCACTTACTTTCAACAGCTGTTGCCACAGCAACCAAGCAGCCAGCCTGCTGTTCTAGCTAACAACCACAAGCCTCCTGCTGGCTGTTTGGCTTGGCAAACCACAGGGGAAGATACCCCAAAAGTGCCTGAGAGCCTGGAACATGGTAGGGGGATATGGGAAGTGAGGGAGAGGAAACAGGAAGGTGTTGGGTGAAGTGATGAGCTCTGTGCTTTTGGATTGGTCCTAGAATTCTCCACCAATAGACTGGGGCTGGAAGAACGGTAAAATGCTTGTGCCAGAAGGGTCCCAGCATCTTCTTATGATGTAGGCCACTTCTCTAACAATACCTCCTCCAAGGCCTCTGCCCCATTTCTGCCAGATGGAGGGGAGGGGTCCTCCAGGGGTAGACAGAGGTCTACATAGCCAGGAGAAAACCCACTGCCATCCAGTCTATTCCAATGCATAGTGACCCTATAGGACAGAGCAGAACTGCCCCATAGGGTTTCTAAGGCTATAAATCTTTACAGAAGCAGACTGCTGCATCTTTCTCCCTTGGAGTGGCTGGTGGTTCAAATCACCAACATTTTGGTTAGCAACTGAATGATTTAACCACTGCACCACCACAGCTCCTCACAGCCAGGAGGGAA
>NW_006933724.1:2258-3348 GCF_000298275.1 Orycteropus afer afer
GTGTTGTCAGAAGGGACCATTCACTGGAGAAGCATATCATGTTTGGTAAAGTGGAGGGTCAACGAAAAAGGGAATGGTCTTCAAGACCTTTTGAGATGGATTGACACAGTGGCTGCAACAATGGGCTCAGGTGTAGGAAGGATTGTGAGGCTGGCACAGGACCCTATGCTGTACATAGGGTCTCTATGAGTCAGAGCTGACTCAACAGCACCAAGCAACAACATCTCTATGTAATGGTGGTGATTTTTTTTCTTTGTGCCTTCTATTTTCCTGTAATTAGAAAAACCACTTTTCTTAATGGTTAGAGATGAGCATTAGAAATCAGTCAAGAACTAAAAACCATTGAATGGTACACTTTAAATGGGTGAATTGTATGGTATATGAATTACATCTCAATAAAGCTATTATTTAAAAAATAAATCACAGTGGCAGATAATAACCCATTCAAAAATTCTTTTTTAAAAAACTTTTTATTATAATTTGGGTGACAGTTTTTACCAAGTAAATTGGTTTTCTATCCAACAGTTCATACACATTTTGTTTTGTGACATTGATTGCAATCCCTTCAATGTAAAAGCACTCTTCCCACTTCCTCTCTGTGGTTATCATTTCCCTTTGTCCTTCTTTCCTATCCATTCCTCCTTTCTGAGCCCTGGGCAAATGTTGCCATTTTGTTCTCTTATGGTTGATTGTTCTGAGGAGCGTATACTTCCTAGTGTTATTTTTCATCTCATAGGCCTGTCGATTGATAGAAAGTGGAGTCACAAAGTGACTTCATTTCCAGGCCTAAAGGGTGACTAAGGGCCAATCTTGTAGGTTCCAACACTATCAGACCAGTAAGCCTGGTCTATGATTTGGAGATTTGTTCTACATTTTTCTCCCACTCTATCCAGGATCTATTGTGATCCCTTTCAGAGTGGTTGGCAATGGTAGTCGGGCACCATCTAGTTCTTCTGGTCTCAGAGTCATGGAGGCTGAGGTTCAATGTTGTCCATTACTCCTTTGGATTGTTTCCATGTGTCTTTGATTTTCTTCATTCTTCTTTGCTCCAAATAGGGACAGACCAATAGCTACACCTTAGATGGCTGCT
>NW_006933725.1:0-672 GCF_000298275.1 Orycteropus afer afer
ATGTCAGTTCTACCCAAAGCAATCTATACATTCAATGCAATCCCAATCCAGATCCCATCAACATTCTTTAGGGATATGGAAAAACCTATCACTAATTTTATATGGAAAGGAAAGAGACCTCAGATAAGAAAAAGCACTGTTGAAGAAGAAAAACTAAGTAGAAGGTCTCATACTGCCAGATCTCAAAAGCTACTATACAGCCACAGTAGTCAAAACTGCCTGGTATTGGTTTGATGACAGATACATAGACCAATGGAATAGAGTTGAGAATCTAAAAATAGATCCATCAACCTATAGTCAGATGATCTTTGACAAAGGCCCAAAATCCATTAAATGGGGAAGAGAACATTTGTTTAATAAATGATGCTGGCAAAACTGGAGATCCATTTGCAGAAAAATGAAACAAGATGTATCTCACACCATGAACAAAAACTAACTCCAGATGGATCAAGACTTAAATGTGAAACCTAAAACTACACAGTTCCTCAAGGAAAATCTAGGGAAAATTTTATGAGCCCTAATATATGGCATAAATAGACTATCAAGCATAACTCAAAGTGCACAAATAGCAAAAGATAAAGCAGATGACTGGGACCTTCTAAAAATTAAATTTTTATGTGCTTCCAAAGACTTCTCCAAAAGAGTCAAAAGAGAACCTACAGATTGGGAAAA
>NW_006933725.1:2942-3888 GCF_000298275.1 Orycteropus afer afer
CTTGGAGAGAACAATCATGGGAGAAAGAAGGGCTGCTTATGCACAGGGAGACAGCTCAGGGGACAGGAGTGCATGGAGGGATGGACACTGGGAAGGGGTAACTATGGGGCGGAAGTGGGAAGGGAGCTGTTGCATTGTGGTAAACTGTGGTTAACATCATGAGACAAAGTGTATATGAACTGCTGTATGGAAAGTGAATTTGCTCTGTAAATCTTCACCCAAATCACAATTAAAAAAAAAAAAAAAAGAAGTCATCAAAATTAAGAGACAAGAGATCTATCCTAGGAGAATGGGAATGGCAGTCCAAGAAAAAGAGGAAGGAAATCCCATGGCCAACATCTGTGGCCAGATTGGAGTAGGAAGCTGGAGGTTTCTGGAAGGAAGATTTCCAGGAAAATAAAATAAAAAGGAATTTCCAAATGGTGAAAATGATTTACATTATCTATAGTAATGTATCAGAATTCCAGGTGCCCCATATCCTTGCTAACATTTAATAATGTCAGTTGTTTTTATTTCAGCCACGCTAGTGGATGTGTACTGGTATTTTATTATGGTTTTCTTTGCATTTCTCTGATGACTAATTATGTTGGGCACCTTTTCACATGTTAATTAACCATTTGTGTATTCTCTTTTTGTTTGTTCAAGTCTTTTGTTTGTTCTTTAAATGGTGTCTTTTATTTCTTATTGATTTATAGGAATTTTTTTTAGTATATATTAGATATGAGTTCTTTGTCAGGCCTGCTTTTATACTCTATTAAAGGTATCTTTAGATAATAGAAATTCTTCACAAAGTCTAATTTATCATTCTTTTCCTTTATGATTAGTGCTTTTTTTTTTTTTTTTTTTATTAGGATTTGGGTGAAGATTTACAGAGTAAATTCACTTTTCATACAGCAGTTCACATATACTTTGTCACTTCAATATTTTAGAATCAGTTTCTCAAGTA
>NW_006933726.1:0-750 GCF_000298275.1 Orycteropus afer afer
GTTCAAACCCACCAGCCACTCCTCGGAAGGAAGATGGGGCAATCTACTTCCATAGTGATACTGCCTCGGAAACCAAAGGAGGGGTCGCTATGAGTTGGGTCCTACTCGACAGCACATAACAACAACAACAACAACAACAACATCTATTTTACAGTTAGTAATGTCCTTTGTGGGTTTCCTTCTTGGAAGCTAGGGTGCTTAGAGTCTACTTTTCATCCTGGTTGACTTTTTGTTTATACATTAATAACTTTCCTTCATGCTAAATCTATACAATATATTGGTCACGGAGAAATGTTGCCTCATGGAAGGAAAGAAAAGGAATAAAATGAAAATGCTATCCTTACTGAGGGCTTACTCTTTCTCAGGATTTGAATATAAATGCTTGTATTTAATGCTACAACAATTCTGTGAAATAGGTATTAAGGGTTTCTCCATTTTTCTGACACCATGCCTAAATTTACACAATAAGTAAATGAAAGTTTCTAACACTGTTCTTTTAAATACTTATTCTATTTACTTAACACACTTATCTAATAAGGATTAATAAAAACAGTGATCTTACTAATAATTTACATAAAATTAACAAAGTTAATGCACTTCTCAATAGACTCATACTACCTAATTATACATTACACATATGAAAATAAAGTGGCTTATGTAGACTTATTGTAAACAATTATGACAATGTTGAACTTTACCTGAGCCCTGTGCTCCTTAAAAACAGTGATGCTTGAGGAAATACTCACAAGC
>NW_006933726.1:3310-3796 GCF_000298275.1 Orycteropus afer afer
ACTAATAAAATTAAAGACAGAAGGTCACATGTCACATTTACTAATCAAGTTATATACTTTCCATCACTTACAATAGTGCCACTGAACTACCCACACTAAGCCATGTACTCTGAATTATTTTGCAGGTAACAAGCTATCCATACACTGAGCCCTCCTGTAACCACAAGGTTTTGAACTAGTTAGCTTATATGAAGGATGGAATCTGTAATCCCTGAAAAGGCTGTTTGTTTGTTTTCCCTTTTAAAGTATAAACAAATCAGTTCACTTAGAGAACAAACAAAAGCAGAATGTTGGATTCTTTGGCACTGTGCTGCAAATGATTGAGCTAACTGGTTCAGACTATGATGGTCATGGGACCAAAAAATCAACCTCTTGAATTTTAGTTGTCTGTTTATATTTTTAAAACTGAAATATTTTTCTAGGTACCCTTGAGAAATATTCTGTAGGTTCTCTGTACGTTAATATTTTAAATGGCATGACATTAAA
>NW_006933727.1:0-557 GCF_000298275.1 Orycteropus afer afer
TAGATATTTATTATGGTTATATCATCTTGTTAGATTGATCATTAAATATTTATATAATGTCCTTCCTTATCTCGTATGGTGGTTTTTGTCTTAAAGTCTATTTGATCACAAATTAATATTGCCACTTCTTCTCTTTTTTAGTTGCCATTTGCTTGATAAATTTGTTTCCAACCTTTGATGTTTAGTCTATTTTTGTCTTTCTCTCTACGGTGTCTCTTGTATTCCCCATTTTGATGGGCTATGTTTTCTTATCCAGTCAACAACACCCATCTCTTGAGTGGTTCATCTAATCCGTTGACCATCAGTGCAATTATTGACAAGTATTAACTGGTTGTTGTTATTTTTTATGTGTTTTTTCATAGTGTTCCTGATTTCTTTGTTTTACATAATTTTCTATGCTGAGCTCTTTTTGTTTATGAATTATGTTATCATTTCCTTCACTGCTGTTACTTTGGTATTTGCTAAATATTTCTGATTGTCCTTTTTTTTTTAATTGTGGTGTGAAGGTTTATCATTTTTCTTTGAGGTTACTCTGTGATTTATAATTTTCTCCCTGA
>NW_006933727.1:1952-3321 GCF_000298275.1 Orycteropus afer afer
TTTTTGTATTTATATTTCATTGCTGATTGTATGTTGGAGTGATTTGCCCAAATTTTTTTGTCTTTCTATTTATTTATTTATTTATTTCCTATGTATCTTAGTAAACAGGATACTGTCCTCCTCTCTCTGCTAGTTGGCAGCACTTATGCACTCAACACTTGTCTCTTGTTGGAAGTGTTAGAGAATGAGAGTGGGTGCACAGATCTCTGTTAACTGTGAAGAGCAATTAAGGGTGATTCAAGCTCTTATTTATGGCTGTGTATCATTAACCAACTGGTGCTGAAGGAAGTGCTAGTTCTCAGTCAGTAAGTGGGCTGCAGGAGGTGTGGGTGCAGCTGTGTCATGTGGGCATGATTGCTATCTCTCACAAACAACAATCAAAAAACCATCAAAACAGTAAAAGCAACTGCACAAAAATACCACATTAAGAAAAAGCACCAATCACCAAGAAGAGAAGAAAGAAAAAGCAAAAAGAAAAAAAGAGGAACAGCAATAAATGATAGAAGATATTTAGAGATATCTTTAAAAAGTCAAAGAAATATACATAGAAAAGGAAAAAAAAAAGTGGGGATCAGGAACAGGGAAGTGAGAAAAATCTGAAAACTATAACCTAGGAAGGGAAGAAGAAAGAATAATAATAAAAAGGACCAAATAATAATAATAATAATTTTTAAAACAAACAAACTAAGGAAAATAAATCTTATTAGGGCAGGCAGGGCACCCAGTCTCTGTGAGAACACAAACACAGGGCTGGAATTCCTACTGTCCCAGAAGGTGGGTGGAAGCAAGGGATGGTCACACCTCCATTAACCAAGAGGGTGTTGGATATAAGAATGAGAACAGGATTGCCGCACCTTCCCAGTCCTCTTTGTGAGTTATGTCCCTGCAGTACCCGGCAAGTGGAGCCTGTTGTTAGGTCGCTGGAATCTAAGAGAATGCTGTCACTTTAAATATCCAAAATGGCCGAACCACTTGTAAACATTCAAAATGGCTACACCCTCTGGGTAGTTAAAAGTCAACAGCTCAGCCAATCTTCCTCTCTGATTCTTCCCCTTTTATTCACCGGCCACCAGTACAGTCCTCCATTCAGCCCCTGGCTAGCAGGGCCAATTTTTAGGTTAATATTTAGGTCCTAACACCACTGGGCAATATCTAAGCTGTCTGTGCCATCAGGATCGCTGACAGATCATAGCTCTGTATGTCTCCTTTCATAGGGTTTTCATGCAGATTCTTCTGCTTGTTGGAGTTTAGTGTACTTCTGTATCCTTCCTTTCAAAACTCAGGCCTCCAGGATTATCTTCTTTATCTGTGTTAATTGGTTCCCCTCTGCTGTATTGAAGAAGGTCTGTGTAGTTTGTCTGCCTATTTC
>NW_006933728.1:0-1122 GCF_000298275.1 Orycteropus afer afer
CTTGTCAGATATATCATTGCCAAATATTTTCTTCTCAATCTGTAGGTTCTTTTTTGACTCTTTTGGAGAAGTATTGCAAGGCACGTAAAAATTTAATTTTTAGAAGGTCCCATCCATCCAGTTTCCCTTCTGCTGTTTGTGCATTTTGGGTTATGCTTGATAGTCTATGCCATATATTGTTGCAGTTGTTACTTGCCGTGGAGTCAGACTTGACTCACAACAATCCCTCCTTGGTTTCAGAGGTGGTATCACTATCGAAGTAGATTGCCCAACCTTCCTTCCGAGGAGTGGCTGGTAGGTTTGAACCGCCAGCTTCCCCCTATATTTGCCCCTAGTTTTTCCTTGAGGAACTTTATAGTTTTGGGTTTCACATTTAAGTCTTTGATCCATTTGGAGTTCATTTTTGTGTATGGTGTGAGGTACAGATCTTGCTTCATTTTTCTGCAAATGGATATCCAGTTTTGCCAGCACCATTTATTAAACAAACATTCTCTTCCCCATTTAATGGATTTTGGCCCTTTGTCAAAGATCAGATGACCATAGGTTGATGGATCTATTTCTAGGTTCTCAATTCTGTTCCATTGGTCCATGTGTCTGCCATTGTACCAATACCAGGCAGTTTTGACTGCTGTGGCTGTAGAGTAGGTTTTGAGATCCGGTAGTGTGAGACCTCCTACTTTGTTCTTCTTCTTCAATAGTGCTTTGCTTACCCAAGGCCTCTTTCCTTTCTGTATTGTTAGTAATTGGCTTTTCCATGTCCTTAAAAACTGTTGATGGGATCTGGATTGGGATTCCATTGAATGTATAGATTGCTTTGGGTAGAATTGACATTTTCATAATGTTCAATCTTCCTATCTATAAGCATGGGATGTTCTTCCATTTATGTACATACATCTTTTATGGTTTCTTGTAGTTTTTTGTCGTTTTCTTCGTACAGGTCTTTTTTGTCTCTGGTAAAATGTATTACCAAATATTTTATTTTTTTCGGTAGCTACTGTAAATAGTATTGATTTCCTTATTTCTTTTTCAGCTATCTCTGCTGGTATAGAGGAATCCAACTGAATTTTGGATGTGGATCTTGTGTCTTGCCACGATGCTAAATCTCTCAATTATTTCCAGTAA
>NW_006933728.1:1467-3184 GCF_000298275.1 Orycteropus afer afer
CTTTTCTGCATCAATTGATATGATTATGTGGTTCTTTTTCTTTGTTTTATTTATGTGGGGGATGATGTTGATTATTTTTCTAATGTTGGACCATCCTTGCAATCCTGATATGAACCCCACTTGGTCATAATGAATTATTTTCTAGATAATTGCAGTCTATTGCAATTACTGCAGTCTATTGGGTGGGATTTTGTAGATTTTTGCATCTATATTCCGGAAGGATATTGGTCTGTAGTTTTCCTTTTGAGTGATGTCTTTTCCTGGTTTTGATATCAAGGTTATGCTTCCTTCATAAAATGAGTTAGGGAGGAGTCCATCCTTTTCTATATTTTGGAATAGTTTGAGTAGGATTAGTATCAGTTCTTCTCTGAATGTTTGGTAGAATTCTCCAATGAAACTCTCTGGGCCAGGACTTCTTTTTGTTAGTAATTTTTTGATGAACTGTTCAATTTCTTCTTTTGTTATGGATCTCTTCAACTTTTCTATATCAGTCTGTGTTAGTTTAGGTAAGTGGTATGTTTGCAGAAATCTGTCCATTTCTTCCAGATTTTCAAATTTGTTGGAGTACACTTCTTCATAGTATCCTGATATTGCCTTTTTATTTCCATTGGTTCTGTTGTGATGTCACACATGTCATTTCTTATTTGTGTTATTTGTATTCTCTCCCTCTTTTCCTTTGTTAAATTTGCCAGTGCTTTTTCAATTTTATTAATCTTTTCAAAAAACCAACTCCTGGTCTTCTTGATTTTTTTCTATTGTCTATTTTCTGTTTCACTGATGTCTGCTCAAATCTTTATTATTTCCTTTTCTTTGGTGACCATAGGCTTTTCTTTCTGTTCTTTTTCTAATTGTTGGAGATGTTGTTTTAAAGTGTTGGTTTTGGCTCTTTCTTCTCTTTTGATGTGTGCATTTATTGCTATACATTGGCCTCTGATCACTGCTTTTGCTGTGTCCCAAAGATTTTGGTATGTTGTGTCTTCAATCTCATTTGATTCAAGGAATTTTTGAATTTCATTTTTTATTTCTATACTTACCCAGTCTTTCTTAAGGAGGGTGTTGTTCAGTTTCAATGTGTTCACTCTCTTTCCAGTGATCTTCCTATTATTGATTTCTAATTTGATAGCATCATGACCTGAGAAGATGCATTGCAGTATTTCAATGCTTTTAAATTTATTACGACCTGCTTTATGGCCTAATATATGGTCTATCATGGAAAATGTTCTATGTGCACTGGAAAAGAATGTATATTGTGCTGTTGTTGAGTGAAGTACTCTGTAGAGGTCTATAAGGTCAAGTTGATGGATTGATTGTATTTTTAGCTCTTCTGCGTCATTGTTGAGTTTCTTTCTAGTTGTTCTATCTTTCATTGAAAGTGGTGTATTAAAGTCTCCCACTATGATTATGGAGTCATCAGTTTAGCTTTTTAACTCTTTTAAAGTCTGATTTACATATTTTGGGGCTCTTTCAGTGGGCCCGTAGATATTTATTACTGTTATATCTTCTTGTTAAATTGATCCTTTAATCATTATATAATGTCCTTACTTGTCTCATATGGTGGTTTTTGTCTTAAAGTCAATTTGATCCGAAATTAATATTGCCACTCCTGCTCTTTTTTGGTTGCCATTTGCTTGATAAATCTTTTTCCAAACTTTGGTTTTGAGTCTAGTTTTGTCTTTGTCTCTAAGGTGTGTGTCTCTTGTAGACAGCATATTTCTGG
>NW_006933729.1:0-920 GCF_000298275.1 Orycteropus afer afer
GAAAGAAAAGAAAAAGGACCAGGTTTGCTGGTGTGATATAGCCTGATAGAATCCCTGAGACTGTGGCCCCTAACTGCCCTTCAGGTCTGGAATTGAACCCATTCCTGTGGCTTCCAGCCAAACAAAAGACAGGCATATGGCTGAACATTTACATCAAGTAGATATATTCCTTGGAGATATCAGTCATGGGAGAATAGAAGGGCTGTGTATGCACAGGGAGACAGCTTGTGGGGGCAGGAGTGCACAGAGGGAAGGATACAAGAAGAGGTTACTGAGGAGGAAGTGAGAGGGGAGCTATTGCGTTGTGGGAAATAGTAGTCAATGTCATGAGAGAAAGTGTATGTGAGCTGCTGTATGGAAAGTGAATTTGTTATGTAAACTTTCACCCAAATCATAATAAAATTTAAAACAAAACCCTTGGTTCTTGATCACATGCTACCTCCTGAAATGGATGAACATCAATCAATTCTTTTTGATACAGTGACTCTTCGTATTCTTTCCATCTTCTTTTGCATTGTCCAACATTTTCCGAATAGAATCTTTCAGTATTGCAACTCGAGGCTTGAATTTTTTCCTCAGTCATTTCAGCTTGAATGGTAAGTATGTTCTTCCCTTTTGGTTTTCTGACTCTAAGTCTTTGCAGATTTCATTATAATAATTGACTTTGTCGTCTTTAGCTGCTCTTTGAAATTGTTCATCTCTTTTTTCAATTCTTCCATTTGCTTTAGCTAGTCTCTGTTCAAGGGCAAGTTTCAGAATCTCTTCTGACATCCATTTTGGTCTTTCTTCCTTTCCTGTCTTTTTCTTTTTTAATTGTGATTTGGTTGAAAATTTACAGAGCAAATTCACTTTCCATACAGCCGTTCACATACACTTTGTCTCATGACATTGACCACAATTTACCACAATGCAACAGCTCC
>NW_006933729.1:2363-3362 GCF_000298275.1 Orycteropus afer afer
AACTTTTGAAGGAATACTGCTTTCCACAATGGTTGTACCATTTTACATTCCCACCAGCAGTGTTTGAGAATCCCAATCTCTCCACAACCTGGCCAGCATTTTTTATTTTCTGTCTTGTTGAACTTTGCTATTAGTGCTTGAGCAAGATGGTATCTCATTGTTTTGATTTGCATCTCTCTAATGGCCAGTGATCGTGAGCATTTCTTCATATGTCCACTTGAATATCCTCCTTGGTGAAGTGTCTATTCATGTCTTCTGCCCATTTTTTAATTGGATTGTTTGCCTTTTTGTTATTTCCCATCTTTTTAATGACCTTTTCCTTTCTTCATGGATGATGTTCTTGATGTCATCCCACAGTTCCTCTGGTTTTTTGTCATTGGTGTTCAGTGCATCAAATCTGTTCTTTTAATGGTCTCTAAATTCAGGAGGGATACAATCAAGGTAATATTTTGGCTCTCGTGGACTTGTTTTAGTTGTCTTCAGCTTCAACTTGAACTTGGGTATGAGCAATTGATAGTCTGTTCCACAGTCAGCTCGTGGCCATGTTTTCACTGAAGATACTGAGCTGCTTCATCATCTCTTTCCACTGATGTAGTTGATCTGATTCTTGTGTACTCCATCTCACGAAGTCCATGTGTATAGCTACCATTTGTGTTGTAAAAAGGTATTTGCAATGATTGAATCATTTGTTCTTGCAGAATGCTATCATGCAGTCTCTAGCATTATTTCTATCACACATGCCATATTTTCCAACTACCAGTGATTCTTTACTTCTAACTTTTGCATTCCAGTCACCAGTGATAATTAACACATCTTGATTATATATTTGATCAATTTCAGACTGCAGAAACTTGTAGAAATCTTCTGTTTTTCATCTTTGGCTTTACTGGTTGGTGCGTAAATTTGAGTTAATAGTAGTACTAACTGATCTACAGGAGCTCTGGTAGCATAGTGGCTAAGACACTTGCCTGCTAACCAGATGGCTGGCGGTTCAAACCC
>NW_006933730.1:0-1732 GCF_000298275.1 Orycteropus afer afer
TTCCGAGGCAGTATCACTACGGAAGTAGGATTGCCCAACCTTCCTTCCGAGGAGTTGCTGGTGGGTTTGAACCGCCAGCTGTCTGGTTAGCAGGCAAGTGTCTTAGCCACTATGCTACCAGAGCTCCAACCTGGTATGTAGTGAATGTTAATTGATATTAATGTTATGTCAGAATAGTGTTACTATATTGTTTTGCTAAGATATTATCACTTGTCCTAGCAAGGGCAGGCAGATTTATTCTGAGGACTAGAGGAGTTAAAACATATAAAGTACTCAGAAAAAAGCCTGGAAAACAGTGCAAGCTTATGCCCATGATTAGCTATTATTATCTATAAATCCCAGAGCATAAGCTCTTACTGCTATTTTTCACTTCTTCACACTACATTTTGCCAGAATCTCATCATCAGAGACAGCTTGTTAGCAGTTTCATGGGTATCCTTCTGTACTTTTGAAACAGCCACATTCACTTGTCTCTGTGTTATTTTCATTCTTAACTGTAGATTAAACATAGTGGGTGTGACTTCTGGCTTTAGCACATAGTAGCTGGATAATTTCAGGAAGGTTACTTAACTTGCCTAAACCTCATTTTCTTCATCTGCAAAATGGGGATGATACTATATGTTTCAAAGAGTTATGGTAAGGACAAAATACAAGATTTACATGGTACAACAGAATGTTGTCACATAGATTTAAAAAGGACTTATTGATCTAAAACAGATATTCTGCACAATAGCCAAAGTAATCTTTAAAAATCTGATGATATTGCTTTCCTGCTTAAGCTCATCTGAAATGTTTCCATAGGGTTTAGAATTAGATTCACATGCCTCATCTTGGTCTATGAAAGAGTTTTTGGTGGGGCCTTAGATTCCCTAGGGGCTCTGGTGATGCACTGCCTAAGGCGTTTGACTGCTAATCAAAAGGTTGGTGGTTCATATCCACCAGATGCTCCGTGGAAGGAAGATGGAGCAATCTACTTCCGTAAAGATTTACCACCTCAGAAACCCAATGGGGGTTGCTATGAGTCAGAGTCAACTCAAGGGCTGTGAGGTTTTTTTTTTTTTTTTTTTTTTTTTTTTTTAAGATTCTCTAGGTTGATATCACAAATTTGGATGGCTTATAAAACAAAACCTATTATCTCACAGTACAGAGGCTGGAAATCTGAATTCAGAGTTTTGGCAGGGCCATAGTCTCTTTCTGAAGGTTCTAGGGGAAGATCCCTTCCTGTCTCTCTTGACTTCTGGTAGCCCCAGGTGTTTCTCCTGCTGTTCCTTGGCTTGTAGACGCATCATCACATGGCCCTCTTATCCTCGTGTATGTATGTCTCTGTGTCTGTTCTCCTCTCTTATAAGGACACCCAAATTGGATTAGGATCCACCTTACTCTGGTATAACCTCATTCTAATTTAACTGTTATCAGTTCAAAAACTATCTCCAAACAAGGTCATATTCGCAGGTGCTAGGGGTTCAGATTTCAACATATTTTTTTAGGGGTACAATTCAGTCCATAGCAGGTATCCTGATAAATAGAAACAAAAATATTTGATAAACCTGTGTGGAGAGTGAGGTATGTGGGAAAGCAGTCTTGTTAAAACAGAGCTCCCCAGAGTTAATCTTGTTTATAGATTCATCATGCTTGGTAGAGGGTCAGTGAAAAAGCCCTCAATGAGATGGCTTGACACAGTGGCTGCAACAATGGGCTCAAACCTAGCAACAATTGTAAGGATGGCCCTCAA
>NW_006933730.1:2622-3333 GCF_000298275.1 Orycteropus afer afer
CAAGATAGAGACACAAGGGGACAGAGGCAACACCATGTGTGTCTCTCTGAGCCTTAAAGGCTAGGGGTTTTTATAGTAGTTTTGAAGACTGTAGGGTATGTGATTTCAAAAGACCTTATGCAGACAGGTATTCATAAAATCCTCACCCTTTTGTGAAAGTCAGGAAGTGGAACAAGGCTGTGATAAATTCCTTAGATAGACCTCAACTTCCTTCAGGCTAGGGGCATGCACAGTCCCTTTCTAAGACGGAGTCTGTGTGTTCCAACATGGATGCCACAACTCCTTCTGCAAAGGTGTATTCTGCTGTTTGCTCTTAGTTTGAGACTTGATCTTGGCTTGGATCAGCCATCTTAATCATTAGGCAATAAGGAGGGCAGGGATGTACAGGCTCCAGAACTGGTTAACATTAACCAGTCATGGGTTAGAAGACATCTCAAAATGGCCTGTTATCAGGAAATCCTATTTAAGCAGTAAATTTATATTTGCATTATTTCTTTTGCAGTGTCCCTTCTTTCGTTTCATGATCTAAGGAATGTGGTTGCAGGAACAGGATTCATATGCCATTATGGCTACAGGTAGTAGAATAAGCAGTGTTTTAACTGAACAAGATTAATACAGAGCTTTAGGTTATGAAGTCAGAACACATATTCATCTCCCAGAAATTCTAATGTCTATACTATTACATACGATGGTCTGTTCCACAATCAGCTC
>NW_006933731.1:0-893 GCF_000298275.1 Orycteropus afer afer
TAGATCTCTGTTAACTGTTTGTGAAGAGCGGCCAAGGGTGATTCAGGTTCTTCTTGGTGGTTTTTTATCGTTGGCCCATTGGTGGAGAAGGAGGTAGTGCCTCTTGCTCAGTAAGTGAAGTTGCACAAGGTGTGGGTGTAGTTGTGTTTTTTTGGGAGTGTTGTTTTCTCTCCTCAGTTAGACACAAATTACAATTGAATAACCATCAAAAAACTAAAAGCACATGGACAGAAAACACACCATGTAATCACACAGTAACAGTAACCAAAAAAAGAATCAAGAAATAAAGAAGAAGAAAAAAGAAGAAAACCTGCAATATCTGGGGATAGGGCAGTAAGAGAAAAATGTAGAGAAGGAGAATAATGAAGGAAAAAAATGGGAAAAATGCCAAAAGAAAAACAAGGAACGGGGTTACCCATGAGAGAAAAGAGGGGAGAAAAGTTAAATTTAAAAAAAAAAAATCAAGCAGGTACAGGGAAAAGAAAAAATGCTGAAAACTAGGACCTGGGAGGGGAAGATTAAGATTAATAGTAAAAAGGAAAAAAAGTATTATTAATAATAGTTGTTTTAAAACAGAAAAATAGAAGCAAACTAATTACCAGAAAAAAGAAAGCCAAAAAGAAAAACATAAAAAAAAAAAGAGAGAGAAAAAAATCTGTAGAGGACAGGGCAGGGCACCCAGTCTCTGTCTGAGCACACAGAGTATGATGGGGTTCCTGTGAGCCCAGAAGGTAGGTGGGAGGGAGGTATGGCCCCCCCTGCATTCACCAAGCAGTTGTGGGGTATAAGAGTAACAAGAGGAATGTTGTACCTTTTCAGTCTTGCAGGTCTGGAGTGTCCTTGGGGTTGCTGGAAAGTAGAACATGTTCTTAAGCCCCAGGAATCTGTGAGAG
>NW_006933731.1:2538-3360 GCF_000298275.1 Orycteropus afer afer
ACAGCAGTTTGAATTAGTGATTTTGGTGCTCTGAACAGCTCACTGAATCAGAGTGCACCAAACACAGAAGAGCAGAATTAGAGGAAAGACACAGGCAGATTATTTAAGAAAGAGCTACCTGGCGGAGGAAAGACGGGTAGCCAAGAGGCCATTGGAAACTTCCCTGGAGCAGTCATTGACTGGTGGGTGAGGGCGGCCACCTGAGATCCCCATGACCCAAGAAAGAAGACACCCTATATCAACATACCAGCTACCACTCCAACAACCCAGAGGCCAGCCCCTGGGACCTGCCTCCAGCAACTGATTTTGTCAATAATTTGGGTCTCCCAGGTGCAGGCAAGCATGCGCACTATTGCTGAAACTCAAGCAGAGAACTCACTGTTGTGCCAGGAGGTCAAGTTCCCTCTCCTCTCAGTGGGTCACCGATTGGGTTTGGGTCAGCCTGGGAGACACTGTGCTTATCTGGTCATGGATATCAAGAACAGAGTTTACTAGCAGGTACTCCCCCAACTCCAGCACAGCTGAAATTGTGTGCATCTATGGTGCTGCAGGTGGGTGATATCACAGAAAAACTCCAGAGCTATTAGCAATCTGGTGGGATTGCACTAGAGCTGTGGGTGGAAGGGGCGGGGAGAGATAAAAAGCCACAGCTGAGTGCAGTCCCAGGAATTTGCCTTGGATCAGCTCTTTTGCCTTGGATAGGCTCATTAGCACTAAGAGGCCTCAAAAGTGAGGTTTTTGAGTGTGCCTGAACCTGGTGGAATGTTGCGAATCCCCAACAACAGGAATCTTTTCTGAGATTGAGCCGAGGTCTTGTAAATA
>NW_006933732.1:0-1306 GCF_000298275.1 Orycteropus afer afer
CCTTTTGATTTCAGTTGGTTCTGTTGTGATGTCATCCATTTCATTTCTTATTCATGTTATTTGTATTCTCTCCCTCTTTTCCTTTGTTAAATCTGCCAGTGATTTGTCAATTTTATTGATCTTTTCAAAAACCCAACTTCTGGTCTTGTTGATTTTTTCTATTACCCTTCCATTTTCTGTTTCATTGATTTCTGCTTAAACTTGATTATTTCCTTTCTTCTTGTGACTGTGGGCTTTTCTTTCTGTTCTTTTTCTAATTGTTGGAGATGTTGGTTTAAAGTGTTGATTTGGCTCGCTCTTCTTTTTGATACGTGCTTTTATTGCTATAAATTGGCCTCTGATCACTGCTTTTTCTGTATCCCAAAGTTGTTGGTATGTTGTGTTTTCATTCTCGTTTGATTGAAGGAATTTTTGAATTTCTATTTTTATTTCTTTTCTTACCCAGTCTTTCTCAAGGAGGGTGTTGTTCAGTTTCCATGTGTTTACTCTTTTCCTGCTAATCTTCCTACTGTTGATTTCTAATTTGTTAGCATTATGATTTGAGAAGATACTTTTCACTATTTTGATGTGTTTAAATTTATTAAGGCTTTCTTTATGACCTAACATATGGTCTATCATAGAAAAAGTTCCATGTGCACTGGAGAAGAATGTATATTGTGCTGCTGTTGAGTGAAGTTCTCTGTAGATGTCTACAAGGTCAAGTTGGTGGATTGTATTGTTTAGCTCTTCTGCATCTTTGTTGATTTTTTTCCAGATTTCCTATCTTTCAAAGAATGTGGTGTATTAAATTCTCCCACTATGACTGTAGAATAATCTAGTTTCTTTTCAAATCTTTTAAAGTCTTATTTATGTATTTTGGGGCTCTTTCATTGGGTCCATAGATATCTATTATGGTTATAGCTTCATGTTTAATTGATCCTTTAATCATTATGTAATGTCATTCCTTGTCTCATAAGGTGGTTTTTGTCTTAAAGTCAATTTGATCAGAGATTAATATTGCCACTTCTGCTCCCTTACATTTGTCATTTGCCTGATATATCTTTTTCCAATCTTTGATTTTTAGACTATTTTTTATGTTTATCTCTAAGGTGTGTCTTTTGTAGGCAGCATGTTAATGGGTTTTGTTTTCTTTTCCTGTTTGAATCTCTCCATCTCTTGAGTGTTGCATTTAATCCATTAACATTTAGAAGCTCTGTAACTACACAATCTTTTCCCTGTTTTTTTTTTTTTTAATAGTTATCCTCACTTTCTAGTTAATGTCTCTGGTTCCCTGGTAGTTTCCCTGATGTTTAATATTATATTGTTT
>NW_006933732.1:2055-3073 GCF_000298275.1 Orycteropus afer afer
ATCTTTAGAATCATTTTTAATTTTTCATTTATTTTATCATTTTGATCTTGTATTTTCTTCCAAAATTCTTCTAAGTTTTGTTCTGTGTTTTCTTTGTTCTGTCTCTCAATTCTTTGAAGATACCTAAAGATAGATCTTTTGAATTCCTTATTAGAGAGTTTCAATGCTGCTTCTTCCTCAGGGATGTTTTCTGGGACTGAATCCTGTTCCCTTGTTTCTACCACTTTATCTTGCTTCTTTGTGTGGACTGTGATGGTCTGTTTTTTTCCAAGACATTTTGTTGTTGTATTTAGATCTCTGTTAACTGTTTTTGAAGAGCAGCCAAGGGTGATTAAGGTTCTTCGTGGTTGTTTTTTATCATTGGCCTATTGGTGAAGAAGGAGGTGGTGGCACTCACTCAGTAAATGAAGTTTTAGGAGGTGTGAGTGTATTCTGGGCACTCTTGCTGTCTCCCATTCAGTTAGACAAAAATTACAATTGAATAACCATCAAAAAACTAAAAGCACATGGAACAAAAATACACCATGTCACACAGAAACAGTAACCAAAAAAAGAAAAAAGGGAAAAAGGATAAGAAGAAAACCTGAAATATCTGGGGATAGGGCACTATGGGGCAAAAGGTAGAGAAGGACAATAATGAAGAAAAAAATGGGAAAAATGCAAAAAGAAAAAAAAAAAGCAATGGGATTAACCATGAGAAAAAAGGTGTGTGTGGGGGGAGACTTTAAATTAAAAATAAATAAATAAATTTTAATGAGGAACAGGGAAAAGAAAAATAAAATTTTAAATTAGGACCTGGGAGGAGAAGAATAAAAAATAATAGTAAAAATAAAAAACAAAAAAAGAATGATTAGTAATAGTAGTTTTTAACAGACAAATACAAACAAACACCAGAAAAAAGAAAGAGAAAAATAAAAATAAATAAATAAATAATCGGTAGAGGACAGGGCAGGGCACCCAGGCTCAATCTGAGCACACAGACTGGGATGAAGTTCCTGTGGACCCAGAGGGTGGGTGG
>NW_006933733.1:0-744 GCF_000298275.1 Orycteropus afer afer
TTTGGTAGCTATTGTAAATGGCATTGATTTCCTTATTTCTTTTTCAGCCATCTCTTTGCTGGTGTAGAGGAATCCAACTGATTTTTGTATGTTGATCTTGTATCTTGCCATGATGCTAAATCTCTCAATTAGTTCCAGCAGATTTTTGACTGAGTCTCTTGGGTTTTTTAGGTATAGGATCATATCATCAGCAAATAGAGATAGTTTGACTTCTTCCTTTCCAATTTGGATGCCTTTGATTTCCCTTTCTTGCCTTATGGCCCTGGCTAGGACTTCCTGTATAATGTTGAATAGAAGTTGTGATAGGGGGAATCCTTGTCTGATTGCTGTTTGCAAAGGAATTGGTTTCATTCTCTCTCCTTTGAGAGAAATGCTGGCTGTTGGTTTGGCACAGATGCCCTTTGTTATGTTTAAGAATGTCCCTTCTGTTCTTATTTTGCTGAGAATCTTGATCAGGAATGGGTACTCGATTTCGTTAAATACCTTTTCTGCATCAATTGATATGATCATGTGGTTCTTCTCCTTTGTTTTATCTATGTGGTGGATGACTTTGATTGCTTTTCTAATGTTGAACCATCCTTGCATACTTGATATGAACCCCACTTGGTCATAATGAATGATTGTCTTGAAATGTTGGAGTCTGTTGGCCAGGATTTTGTTGAAGATTTTTGCATCTATATTCATGAGGGATATTGGTCTGTAGTTTTCCTTTTGAGGGATGTCTTTGCCTGGTTTTGGTATCAA
>NW_006933733.1:2909-3678 GCF_000298275.1 Orycteropus afer afer
AACTCTCTTGACTTCCTCACCATTTAGAAGTTCTGTAACTACACAGTATTTTCCCTCTTTTTGGTTTGTAGTTGTCCTCACTTGCCAATTGAAGTTTCTACTTCCCTGTTTAGAATATTGTAAGCTTCTTTTACTTTGTATATGTCCATAGCTGTGGTTTCTGGGTTGTCATCTTGTGTATTAATTGTTGGTTGTTATTTGCTATTTTTGGTTCTCTGTTCAAAGGATTCCCTTTAGCATCTCTTGTAAGATTGGTCTGGTTTTAACAAATTCCTTTAGTTTCTGCTTATCTGCAAATCTCCTAATTTCACCATCATATTTGAGGGAAAATTTTACTGGGTATATAATTCTTGGTTGGAAATTTTTCTCATTCAGGGTTTTACATATACCATCCTATTGCCTTCCTGCTTGCATGGTTTCTGCTAAGAGATCAGAACTTATTCTTACTCGTTGTCATTTGTAAGTAACTTTTTGTTTTTCCTGTGGTGCTCTCAGGATTCTGTCTTTGTCTTTAGTTATGATGAGTTTGATGATGATATGTCTTGGTGATTTTCTTCTGGGGTCTATCCTGTTTGGGGTTTGTTGGACTTCATGAATGGATATATTCTCATCTTTCATCATATCACGGATGTTCTTTTCCAACAAAGCTTGGACAAATTTCTCATTGGTTTTATTTTTCTCTTCCTGTTCTGGAATTCCAGTGACACGTACGTTATTCTTTTTGATGGTATCCCACATGAACCTTAGGCTTTCTTCATTTTGTTTTGAT
>NW_006933734.1:0-942 GCF_000298275.1 Orycteropus afer afer
CCCATCTTCCTTCCGAGGAGTGGCCAGTGGGTTTGAACCGCCAGCCTTCTGGTTAGCAGTCAAGTGCCTTAGCCACTATGCTACCAGAGCTCCCGAGTTCGGACTTAGTCTTCTGTGAATCAGCTCTTGATATTTTTGTATTAGTCTGAGTTCAAACTTAGTCTTCTGTGAATCAGCTCTTGATATTTTTGTATTAATTATAATACAATTGGATGTTCATTTGTATGCATTTTCAAAGATTGGCCCAGTTTTGGACTCATGGGAAAGAACTCTGGTGGTATAGTGATTAAGACATTTGGCTGCTAACCAAAAGGTTTGTGGTTCGAATCCACCAACTGCTCTGAAGAAGAAGGATGAGGCAGTCTGCTTCTATAAAGATTGACAGCCTGGGAAACCCAACGGGGGTTCCTCTAAGTTGGCAGTGAGTTTGGAGGCTTTGCTTTGGGTTGATGGGAGGCTTGGAGGAGGTATGGACCCTATACAGGAGACACACCTATGAAGAAACGCAGTGCTTAAAGAGTGGTGTATTAAAGAGAACAACAACAGGGGAAATTGCAGACAGTGGCACCAAGGATGGTGAATATTAGTACCCCATGGCTGCCATAAGAAGCCCTGGTGGTGCAGTAGTTAAAGTGCTCGGCTGCTAAACAAAAAGTCATTTGTTCGAATCCATCAGCCACTCCACAGGAGAAAGATGTGGCAGTCTGCTTCCGTAAAGATTTACGGCCTTGGAAACCCGAGGGGGCAGTTGTACTCTGTCCTATAGGGTCACTATGAGTTGACATCCACTAGATGAAAATGGGCTTTGTTTTCATTTTGGTTGTTGTTGTTGTTGTTATTTGCCACGGGGTGCCGGGCCTGTCCAGGGTTGGGTGAGGAGGAGCGGCCAGAATGGCATTTAGTCCCTGCTCCCTCGTTGAACTCCTGCCATAAGCTTGTGCC
>NW_006933734.1:1947-3330 GCF_000298275.1 Orycteropus afer afer
TTTCAAACAGCCAACCTTTTGGCTAGTAGTTGAGAGCTTAACCATTTGACTCTCAAACTGGAGCATGCATCAGAATCCCCTAGAAACCAAAGCCAAACCCACTGCCATCGAGTAGATTCCGACTCATAGCAACCCTTTAGGACAGAGCAGAACTGCCTCATAGGGCTTCCAAGGCTGTAAATCTTTATGGAAGGAGACTGTCTCATCTTTCTCCCATAGGGTGGCTGGTGGGTTCGAACCCTCAGCCTTCTGATTAGCAGCTGAATGCTTTAACTGCTATGCCATCAGACCTTGGAATCCCCTAGAGGGCTTGTTAGAGCACAGATTTCAGGGCCCCACACCCCAGAGTTTCAAAGGGGCCTGGGGTGGGACCCTAGAATTTGCATCTTAACAAGTTCTGCTGGATGGTACTTTCAGAACCATTGTTCTAGGGGTGCTGTGGTTAAGGCATTTGGCTGCTAACCAAAAGGTGGGTGGTTTGAACCCACCAGCTGCCCTGCAGAAGAAAGATGAGGCAGTCTGCTTCCGTAAAGATTTATAGCCTTGAAAACTCTATGGGGGTCACTATGAGTCAGAATCGACCCAGCAGTGAGTTTGGTTTGGTTGGTTCTAGATTAAAGTCCTAATTGAAAACACAGATTCAAATCTTATTTTCTAGCCTGACGTTCCATAGTGTGAGCTGTTTTTGTAAGGGTGTTAAATTTTTGCTGATTGTTTTTCAGGCTGTTTACCAGGCCTTTTTTCTGAGGCATCCCTTGACCTCACTCTGTAGACAGGTTTTCTCAGTATCCTCTCCCCAGCGTCTGGCACGTAATTTTATCCTTTGAATTTTGTGTGATGAGTAAACAGACATATGATCGGTAGAAAGGAACCTGGGCTGGGAGTCAGACGCTCTTGAATTTGCATCCTGGCTGTGCCCCCCACTGGTTGTGCCCACCCCTTTCTCGAGCCTCAAATCCCACCTCTACAATGGGGCCAATACTCTCTCCCTAGATAATTCAGGTACATGTCGGTACTTGGCTTAGTATACGAAAGCTAATACTATTACTGACTTTATGAATTGACTTTGGGGTAGCCCTCTGCCCAGGAAGCCAGTAAACTTCTTAGGGTCTAACCCCCTTCCCTCCTGCTTCACCGAATGCCCACTTCCTCCGGAATTCTCATCAGCTGTCTTGTTGGCATTCTGAATAGAGAGATTAATGAACTAATAGGAAATTAAGTCTCAGAAAGCAATTTGCTGTCATCTAAATTGAGGCGTGTTCCTCTAATAGGCCTATGAGCAGGGAATGGAGTTTAGCTCCAAGTGGTCGATGTCAGCACAATTCACAGACTGTGATAACTGTGGATTCAGCTGCCTGAGTTTGCTTTTCAGTCAGAGACTGA
>NW_006933735.1:0-845 GCF_000298275.1 Orycteropus afer afer
CCTCCTGACTCAGGGAGGAACAGTCCACATGTGCCAGCAATGATCTTTCAAACAAACCGAGAGCTATCTGTCCCCAGAGGAGCGGAACCAGTTGTTCTGCTCCTCTGAGATGGGAAGAAGCTGGGCTGTCAGAGCAGGACATAATGAATGACTTCCTGCTTGCAGCAGATTCCGCTGGGCGTGTGTCATCTGGACTCGGACCCGTGGTCAGAGGGCGGGGGCCCCTCCTGGCCCCTAACTCCCCAAACCAAACCTCCCTGAAGCCCGGAGCCTTCTTCTGCAAACTATAAGCACATGTGCAGGTTGTCATGTTTCTTGACTGCTGCATTAAAGACCCACTAGAGAAATGACTAGAATCGAGTGCCAGAAACAACAGCCTCTGCTCATAAAATGCTACGCTGCCCTGATCAGACACAGGAACCATGTGAACCGTCATAATCCGATTTGTGCTTTGGTTGCCAAGAAACTTAGAGTCAAGTTAGGTGTAGGAATTACATCACTGCAAGTTTCTGGTACAGTTACCTCTCTGCTTCAACTGTTTCCAAGAGAGAAAGAGACAGAGATGGAGAGGGAGGGAGGGAGACAGAGACAGAGACAGAGGAGAGGAAGGGAGGGAGGGAGGGAGGAAGGAAAGAAAAGACCAACTTTAAAAAATTAACCATAACAACTTTACCCCTGCCTTCACTGGTCAAATAACACATTTACTTTCTTTAGTTCCATTTTGATCTGTTCCCACATGGATACATAGTTATGACTGTAATTAACAGCCCTTCTGATTGCCATCTGAATAGCAGTGTGCGCCTAGACACACACACTTACACACAGTTTTCTCATTTTCCACATAA
>NW_006933735.1:1985-3332 GCF_000298275.1 Orycteropus afer afer
TTTATTGGTCCTGTTGTGAGGATTTTTGTTTTCTCTATGTTGAAGTGTAATCCATACTGAAGGCTGTAGTCTTTAATCTTCATCAGTAAGTGCCTCAAGTCCTCTTCACTTTCAGCAAGCAAAGTTGTGTTATCTGCATATTGCAGGTTGTTAATGAGTCTTCCTCCAATCCTGATGCCATGTTCTTCTTCATATAGTCCAGCTTCTCGCATTATTTGCTCAGCATACAGACTGAATCAATATGGTGAAAGTGTAGAACCCTGACACACTCCCTTCCTGATATTAAACCACGCAGCATCCCCTTGTTCTGTTCGAACAACAGCCTCTTGGTCTATGTACAGGTTCCTCCGAGCACAATGAAGCGTTCTGGAATTCTCGTTCTTTGCAATGTTATCTACAATTTGTTATGATCCACACAGTCAAAATGCTTTGCATAGTCAACAAAGCACAGGCAAACATCTTTCTGGTAGTCTCTGCTTTCAGCCAAGATCCGTGTGACGTCAGCAGTCATGTCCCTCATCATTAGTAGCTGGTTCTGACTCATGACATGTACCTTGTGCTGTCTTCATGATGGCACCACGGAAGGAGCCCCATCAGCAGGCAACGTGTTGCTCAATGCAAGGGAGGGGTGAAGAGACACAGGCTTCCGGTCTCCGCTGGGATGTGCGTTTGTCAGTTTCTGGGTGGGCTTCTGGATTCTGCCCAGAGGCTGTGCCAACCGCTCTTCTAAAGCATCCGTCATGGAGTAAGAAACACAGCTGAGACTTAAGCGTGTAAGCCTCATTGCAGCATGACTGAGAACCACAAAGAACTTAAATGGCTTAACTGTCCAGTAATGGGAGGGCGAGTCAATCAATGTTTACACAACGGGCATACTTGGCAGCCGCCAGATGTGCAGTGAAGAGCTCTAATAAGAGGGGAAACGCTTCTGCCGTAGTGTTTAGAGAGAAACAAAACCCAAGGTGCAGAGTTGCTCTCCCAAGTTTAAGGCAAGGTCAACACAAGGCTCTGACCATGGGTGTAAGCATCCCAGTGCAGGCAATAGCTAGTTGTGAGTCTGGCGAGTGACCTGACCTCTTGGGTCTGTTTCCACGTCTGCAGAATGGGGGTACTGGGATCTCCTAGGGCTGTTGCCGATGACATACTGTGTTGGATTGGGTTCTCTAGAGAAACACAAAAACCAGCAAAGTATATACATATATATATATTTATAGAGAGAGAAAGAGAGAGAGAGAGAAATTTATCTTAGATAAATGGCTCACAAGCGTGTAGAAGCCGACAAGTTCAAGCTGAAAAGTTCGTCTCTGGAGGGGGATGGGGCCCAGGGCCGTCTGGCTTTCGCACGCA
>NW_006933736.1:0-1153 GCF_000298275.1 Orycteropus afer afer
ATTAATACTAAATTGTCAGAAATAGATAACACATTGGAAGGGCAAAGGAGAAGAATTGATGTGATGGAAGACAGAATTAATCAGATTGAAGACAAATACCTGAATACTTCTTTGGAAAAGGATAAATCAGAAAAAAAATTAAAAAAAAAAAGGAAGAAAGCCTAAGGTTCATGTGGGACACCATCAAAAGGAATAACTTACATGGCATTGGAATTCCAGAACAGAAAGAGAAAAACAAAACCACTGAGAAAATTGTCCAAGATTTGGTGGAGAACTTCCCGGAAATGATGAAATATGACTACATATCTATTCAGGAAGTCCAAAGAACCCCAAACAGGATAGACCCCAAAAGAAAATCACCAAGACACATCATCATCAAACTCATCAAAACCAAACACAAAGACAGAATCCTGAAAGCAGCACGGGAAAAACAAAAAGTTAAAAGGACAGCCAGTAAGAATAAGCTCTGATTTCTCAGCAGATACCATGCAAGCGAGAAGGCAATGGGATAGTATATATAAAACCCTGAAAGAGAAAAATTTTCAACCAAGAATTATATACCTAGCAAAATTGTCCCTCAAATAGGATGATGAAATTAGGAGATTTCCAGATAAGCAGAAGCTAAGGGAATTGTTAAAACCAGACGAACCTTACAAGACATGCTAAAGGAACTCCTTTGAACAGAGAATCAAAAATAGCAAATAACAACCAGCCATTAATACAAAAGATGACACAACCCAGAAACCACAGCTAGGGACACATCCAAAGTAAAATGAACTTACAAGATTATAAACAGGGAACGAGAGACATCAACTAGCAAGTGAGGACAATTACAAACAAAAAGAGGGAAAAGACTGTGTAGTTACAGAACTTCTAAATGGTGAGGAAGTTGAGAAAGTTGCAAGATAGAATGGACTGTTCTAAACTTGGGGATAAAATTATAATCATAGGGTACCTTCAAAGAAAAATGATAAACCTTCACATCACAATAAAAAAGAGGACAAAAACAAATATTCAACATATACTAAAACAACAGCGACAAAGGAAAAGATAACACCATGCATAAACATAATGAGCTCAGCACAGAAAAAAATATGAAACAAAGAAACCAGGGACACCATGAGAAAACACATATCAAAATGACAGCAACAAA
>NW_006933736.1:3583-4279 GCF_000298275.1 Orycteropus afer afer
ACCAGGTTTGCTGGTCCAATAGAGCCTGGTGGAACCACTGAGACTATGGCCCCTAGCTGCCCTTCAGGTCTGGAATTCAACCCACACCTGTGGTTGCCAGCCAAACAATGTACAGGCATGTGAGTTAAACATTTACTTCAAGTAGACACACAACCTAGAGAGAACAATCATGGGAGAAGGAAGGGCTGCTTATGCACAGGGAGACAGCTCAGGGCGCAGGAGAGTACGGAGGGATGGTCACTGGGAAAAGGTAACTATGGAGAGGAAGTGGGAGGGGAGCTGTTGCATTGTGGTAAACTGTGGTCAATGACATGAGACAAAGTATATGTGAACTGCTGTATGAAAAGTGAATTAGCTCTGTAAATCTTCACCCAAATAAAAATAAATAAAGTAATTAATTAAGGAAAAAAAAAATGTTATTCTTCCAACTAGAAAAAAAAAAAAAAAAATTACCAACCAAAAAAAGTCCTGGCCCAGTGAGTTTCACTGGAGAATTCATTCAGAGAAGAACTGATACCAATCCTACTCAAACTATTCCAAAACATAGGATGGAATCCTCCCTAACTCATTTTATGAAGCAAGCATAACCTTCATACAAAAACCAGGCAAAGATATCACTCAAAAGGAAAACTACAGACCAATATCCCTCATGAATAGAGATGCAAAAATCTTCAACAAAATCCTAGCCAATAGACT
>NW_006933737.1:0-526 GCF_000298275.1 Orycteropus afer afer
AAGAAGAAGAAGAAGAAAGTAGAAGGCCTCACATTTCTTGATCTCACAAACCACTACACAGCCAAGGTAATTAAAACACCTTGGTAATGGCACAATGATAGCTACATAGATCAATGGAACAGAAAGGAGAACCCAGAAGTAAATCCATCCCCTGACGCACAACTTATCTTTGACAAAGGACCAAAAGTCATCAAATAGGGAAGAGATAGTCTGTTTAACAATTGGTGCTAGCAAAACTGGATACCCATTTGCAGATAAATGAAACACCATCCATGTCACACATCATCTATAAAAAAAAAAAAAAAAAAGAAAGAAAAATAGCTCAAGTCAGATCAAAGACCTGAATGTAAAACCTAGAATAAGAAAGAACACTACAGAAAAAAAAAATGGAGCAAATAATGGGCCTAATATGTGGCATAGATATAATGTAGAACATAACTAAAAATGCACAGACAGCAGAAGACAAACTATATGACTGAGACCTCATGAAAATTAAACACTTCTCAAAAGATTTCACCAAAGGAGT
>NW_006933737.1:2631-3407 GCF_000298275.1 Orycteropus afer afer
AGCCCATGGTCCATTCAATAGTCTTCTCCAACACCACGTTTCAAATGCATCGATTCTTCTGCATTCTGCCTTTGTCATTGTTCAGGTTTCATAGGCACATGAGGCTGGTGAAAACATGTGGCACCATCAGGCACATCTTAGTTTTCAAAGTGACATCTTTGCTCCTTTAACACTTTAAAGAAGTCTTTTGAAGCAGATTTGCCCCACGCAATGCATCATTTGATATCTTCACTGCTGCTTGCATGGAGGTTGATTGTGGATCCAAGTAAAACGAACTCTTTGACAATTTCAAACTTTTCTCCATTAATTATGATGGTCCGTGTTGGTCCAGTAGTCAGATTTTTTTTTTCTTTATGTTGAGGTTTAATTCTTACTGAAGGCTTTGATCTTCATCAATAAGCGCTTGAAGTCTTTTTCAGTTCTGACAGAGACTGGTGGAACTTCGGAGACTATGGCCCTTAGACACCCTTCAAGCCTAGAACTAAACTCGCCTCTGAGTTTAAACTTTCAGCCGAACAATAGACATGGCTACAGGGTGAACAATGACATCAAGGATTTACTCACTCCTTAGAATAATTAACCATTAAATACCAGAAGGCAACATTTGCCCAAGGACAAAGTTGAGAAAGCAGAAAGGAATTGGAAAGAAAGGGAAATGGGAATGAGCACTACAGGAGGAAATAGGGTGAATGATGTTACATTGTGGGGATAGCATTCTGTGGCATGAAACAAAATGTGTTTGAATTGTCAAATGGAATATGATTTACTTTGTAAAC
>NW_006933738.1:0-1079 GCF_000298275.1 Orycteropus afer afer
TGATGCTGCTTATCAGTCCTATTGTGAAGATTTTTGTTTTCTTTATATTGAGGTGTAATGCATACTGCAGACTGTAGTTTTCAATCTTCATCAGTAAGTGTTTCAAGTCATCCTCATTTTCAGCAAGCAAAGTTGTGTCATCTGCATATCACAGGTTGTTAATGAGTCTTCCTCCAATCCTGATGCCATGTTCTTCTTCATATCGTCCAGGTTCTCACTTTATTTGTTCAGCATAAAGATTGAATAAGTTTGGTGAAAGGATACAACCCTGACACACTCCCTTCCTGATTTTAAACCATGTGGTATCCCCTTGTTCTGTTCGAATGACAGCCTCCTGGTCTACAGACAGGTTCCTCATGAGTACAACCAATTGTTCCGGAATTCCCATTCTTCTCAATGTTATCCATAATTAGTTATGATCTGCCCAACTGAATGCTTTTACATAATCAATAAAATACAAGTAAACATCTTTATGGTATTCTTTGCTTTCAGCCAAGATCCATCTGACATTAGCAATGATATCTCTTGTTCCACGTCCTCTTATGAATCCAGCTTGCATTTATGGAAGTTCTTTGTCAATATACTGCTGCAACTATTTTTGAATTATCTTCAGCAAGATTTTACTTGCGTCTGATATCAATGATATTTTTTGATAATTTCCACATTCTGTGGGATCAGCTTTCTTTGGAATGGGTACAAATATGGCTCTTTTCCAATCAGTTTGCCAGGTAGCTCTCTTCCAAATTTCTTGGCATAGCCAAGTAAGTGCCTCTAGTGTGACATCCATTTACTGAATCATCTCAATGGGTATTCCGTCAATTCCTGGAGCTTTGCCCTTTGCCAATTCCTTCAGTGCATCTTCAACTTCATCCTTCAGTACCATTGGTTCTTGATCATATGCCACCTCCTGAAATGGATGAACATTGACCAGTACTTTTTGATACAGTGACTCTGTGTATTCCTTCCATCTTCTGTTGATGTTTCCTGCATCAATCAATATATTGCCCATAGAATCTTTCAATATTGCAACACGAGGCTTGAATTTTTTCTTCAGTTCTTTCAGCTTGAGAAATGCTGAG
>NW_006933738.1:3754-4425 GCF_000298275.1 Orycteropus afer afer
GATTCCTCCTGCTTCCCTTCTCATCCCTAGTAACCAACAAAGAGAGTTCCCTTCCATGTATAAACCTTTCCTTGAGTTTTTACAATAGTGGACTAATACAATATTTGACCTGTGATTGTCTTACTTCACTCAGTATAACGTCCTCCAAGTTCATCCACATTTTGCAGTGTTTGCAAATTCTACATTATTCTTTGGTGTTGCATAGTATTCCACTGTGTTTACATATCACAGTTTGGTAATCCATTCCTCCATCGGTGGGCACTTAGGTTGTTTCCATCTCTTTACTATTGTGAATAGTGCTGTGATGAACATGGGTGTGCATGTATCTTTTTGTGTCTTGGCTCTCATTTCCTTAGGCTATGTCCTAGTAATGGGATTGTTGGATCAAATAGTATTTCTATTTCCAACTTTTTAAGGAATCACCATTAACACAGTGGTTGTATCATTTTACAGTCCCACCAGCAGTGTACAAGAGTCCCAATCTCTCCACATCTTGTATTATTTTTGAGGGACTGAATAGTAGCCTGCTTCTCCAATCAGGAAAGAAGCCCTTTCCAGGGGGGTAAATAAATAAAGGTTGTTGTTGTTGTTGTTATGTGCCATCGAGTCGGACCCGACTCATAGCGACCCCTCCTTGGGTTTCCGAGGCAGTATCACTACGGAAGTAGATT
>NW_006933739.1:0-1983 GCF_000298275.1 Orycteropus afer afer
CTTGTGGATCTCTATGTCTTCCTGTCTTCCTTTTCCTTAGTGTTATTGTGTTGGTTATTCACTTTTGGTATATTGCCTTTCCCTTCACGCAATTCAATATTATCTCTTACCTATCTAGCAATTTTCCCTCCCCTTCTTTGCTATCATTGGTTGCCAACAAAGAAAGTTTCCTTTCATATTTAAACCTTTCCTTGACTTTTTACAATAGTAAACTAATACAATATTTGTCCTTCTGTGATGGACTTAACATAATGTCTTCCAAGTTCCTCCACTTTATGAGGTGCTTCACGGATTCTACATTATTCGTCAGTGTTGCATAGTGTTTCATTGTATGTATGTACCACAGTTTGTTTATCCATTCTCTGTTGATGGGCACTTAGGTTATTTCCATCTCTTTGTGATTGTGAATAGTGTTGGGGTGAACATGGGATTTTATATACCTATTTGTGTCCTGGCTCTCACTTTAAGATATCTAGTAATGGGATTGCTGGGTCAAACAGTATTTCTATTTCCAACTTTTTAAGGAATTTCCATAACAATTTCGACAGTGGTTGTATTATTTTGCATTCCCACCAGCAGTTTATTAAAGTCCCAAACTCTCCACATCCTTGCCACCATTTGTTATTTTCTGTCTTGTTGAAATTTGCTATTATTGCTGAGTTGAGATGGTATCTCATTGTTGTTTTGATTTCCATCTTTCTAATGGCTAATGATCATGAACATTTCTTCATATGTTTGGCTACCTGAGTATCTTTTTTTGCTGAAGTGTCTGTCTTTTTGATGTTGAGGTGTTGGAGTTTTCTATAAATTTTAGAGGTAATTCTCTTGTCAGATATGTCATTGTTGAATATTTTATCTGAATCTGTATGTTCTCTTTTTACTCTTTTGGAAACGTCTTTTAATGCCTATAAGATTTGAATTTTTAGAAAGTCCCAATCATCTAGTTTATCTTTTGTTGTTTGAGTATTTTAGGTTATGTTTTGTAGTCTATTTATGCCATAAATGACAGCTCCTATGTTTGCCCCCTTTTTTTCTTTGGTGGACTTTGCACTTTTAGTTTTCAGATTTAAATGTTTGATCCATCTGGAGTTAGCTTTTGTTTATGGTGTGTGGTATGGATATTGTTTCATTTTTCTGTAAATTAATATCCAGTTTTGCCAGCACCATTTGTTAAAGAGACTATCTCTTCCCCCATTTAATGGATTTTGACCCTTTGTCAAAGATTGTAAGTGGATGGATTTATTTCTGGGTTCTCCATTCTGTTCCACTGGTCTGTGTGTCTGTTGTACGAATACAAGGCCATTTGGGTTGCTGTAGCTGTATATAGTAGGTTTTGAGATTTGGGAGTGTGAGACCTCCTACTTTGATCATCTTCAGTAGTGATTTAGCTATCCCAGGTCTCTATCCTTTCTACATAAAATTAGTGATCAGTTTTTCCATGTCCTTAAAGAATATTGATGGAATCTGGATCGGGATTCTATTGAGTGTATAGATTACTTTGGGTACTACTGACATTTTCACAATGTTAACTCTTCTTGTCCATGAGCATGGTATGTTCTTCCATTTATGTAGAATGATATGATTTCTCGAAGTAGTGTTTTGTAGATCTCTTTGTATAGGTTGTTTGTGTCCCTGGTAAGATTTATTCCCAAGTATTTTATCTTTTTGGCAGCTATTATAAATCCTATTGATTTACTTGTTTCCTTTCCAGAGATCTCTTTCTGTTATAGAGGAATCCAACTGATTTTTGTATGTTGATTGTGTATCCTGCCACTATGCTAAACCTTTCAATAAGTTCCAGTGGTTTTCTTTCCCTCTTTCTTTCTTTCTTTCTTTCCTTCCTTCTTTCCTTCCTGCCTGCCTTCCTTCCTTCTTTCTTTCCTTCCTTCTTTCTTTCTTTCTTTCCTTCTTTCTTTCTTTCTCTCTCTCTTTCTTTCTTTCTTTCTTTCTTTCTTTCTTTCTATTGTGATTTGGGTGAAGATT
>NW_006933739.1:2393-3138 GCF_000298275.1 Orycteropus afer afer
GGTGTACCAGTTGCTAGGACTAATTGTTTCCATGAATTTTGGTTTTCTTCATTCTTCTTTGCTCTAGATGAGGAGAGACCCATCATTGCATCTAGGTGGCAGCTTGCTAGCTTTTAAGATCCCGGTCGTCCAGTGGTTTTCTTGCTGAGTCTTTTGGGTTCTTTATGTATAGGATCATATTGTCTGCAAATGGAGATAGTTTTATTTCTTCCTTACAAATTTGTATGACTTTTATCTCTCTTTCTTGCCTTGTTGCCCTGGCCAAGACTTCCAATACAATTTTGAGTAGAAGTGGAAATAGAGGGCATCCTTGTCTGGTTCCTGTTCACAAGGGGAATGCTTTCAGTCTCTCTGCTGTTGGTTTTGCATGTGTGTCCTTTATTATATTGAGGAATTTCCCTTCTATTCTTATTTTTCTGAGATTTTTATCAGGAATAGGTATTGCCTTTAGTGCATCTACTGATATAATCATGTGGTTATTTTCCTTTATTTTACATATGTAATAGATTACATTGATTGTTTTTCTACTTTGAACCATCCTTGGATGCCTGATATGATCCCACTTTGTCATGTATATTTTTTTGATATGTTGTTGAAGTCTATTGGCTAGGATTTTGTTGTTCTGTAGTTTTCCTTTTTAGTGGTGCCTTTGTCTGGTGTTGGTAATAGGGTTATGTGTGCTTCATAAAATTAATTTGAGATGATTCCATCCTTTTCTATGTTTTGGAATAGTTTGAGTAGGATT
>NW_006933740.1:0-811 GCF_000298275.1 Orycteropus afer afer
TAGATTAAATAATTAAAATACATTAATTAAAAGATTAATACATTGGATATTTAGAAAAGTTGACATTTACAGTCCATCTACTTCTCTGTTCCTCTCTGTTCAGAGACACCTAGGATTGGTGATCTATACAACCTTGGATTATTGAGACTTGAGCTTGCTCCTAAATATCTTTGAAAAGAGATTGACACTATCTTGTGACTGATTGATTTCTGTTAATTTTTCTTAAAGAGGACGGACATTTAGAGAGGTGCAGAGATTGTAATTGATCATCAGATGATATTAAATTTCAGGTTGACTCTAGAAAGTCTTCATTTAATTTAGATGATCTGCTTTTGTTGATTCATATATACAGCCTTACATATGTTTTCAATCAATTCTAAGTCACCAACTCTTGCCTCATTTTTTAAAATACTATAATCAACTATTCACATCACTTTAAATGAGATAAACCAGATGAAAACTGTTTCTTAGAAAAAATCATCATCTAAGTTTCTAAAAGAGAATAGAAAATGAAGTCACAGGCATGTACTTACTCTGAATAGTCCATCATAATTTCAGTTCATTAATCGTCCCTGATTATACGGATTGATAGAGGGATGAAGAGTAAGTTTGCAGAGGCTTGTGTGCAGAATCCTGGTCCCTCTTAGTCATGAACTCATAAGCATCTTTTAGATGATTATTTATTTGATATTTTCATTTATAACATGTGGTCAAGTCTTTTTTACCAAGACATTTGTCTGATTTTGAAATTGTATTTCTCTTCAAAGATCCAGGGAATATCAGGAGCTCCCTCTGGTTTCAAAAGAGATGC
>NW_006933740.1:2198-3092 GCF_000298275.1 Orycteropus afer afer
AATGTACTTTCTTCTGAATATTTTTACTTCTTCTGGTCATATTATATGAAAGGAATTATACAGTATTTAACCTATTGTTTCTGGTTTCTTTCATTTTGCATAATGTTTTTGAGGTACATCCAAATTGTAGCATGTGTCAGTACTTCATTCCTTTTAATGACTGAGGAGCATTTTATGGTATGTATGTAACTGTTTTGGTTCCCTCTTTTGCTGTTCTAGCAGAAAATACCACAAATTACTGACTTTAACAAACAGGAATTTATTATCTTACAGTTTTGGAGGCTAGAATTCCAAGTTGAAAGTGCTAGGCTGTAGGGGCTGGGTGATAACCCCTCAACCTTGGGCTTCAACTCTGTCTCTTTCTCCCAGCCCACTGATGCTGGAGGCTTTCTTCAGTCAGGCAGCTGCTGCTGGCTGCTGAGGCTGACAAACCCAAGTTCCACAAGTAAGAAGACACAGTCTTGATACTATCAAACCATGGGGCAAGCCATCAGTTCAAGTCCATTAAGAGTCCCAGGATCAGCAGACAACATGGCAGGCTGCTGAATAACAAGTTTGCTACATGCAAGATTCAAGTTTGCTAAAAGTTACAGATCATTCCCAAAGCTTCTCCTGACATACGGGAAGCAGACCACATTCCTAAAGCAGCTACTTAGCTGCTCATGGCAGATTGCACCATGGAGTTGATTGCCAGTGTCATCATCGGGAATAACTACCACTAGCTGTCTACCCAGTCAAAACCTGGCCTAGCCAAGTTAACACATAACCTTAACTACCACAGAACTGAAATTTGCTTACTCATTCATCCATTTATAGATATATGGACCTTGTTATGAATAATGCTGCTGTAAAAGTTTATCAATTTTGATGTGGACAAAAGTTTTTGTTTCTCTT
>NW_006933741.1:0-1469 GCF_000298275.1 Orycteropus afer afer
ATTATATGAAGAGGACTGTGGCATCAGGATTGGAAGAAGGGTCATTAACAACCGGAGACATTTAGATGACACAACCTTGCTTGAAGAAGACTTGAAGCACTTACTAATGAAGACCAAAGATTCAATCCCCTCTGAGCATGTACAACCCAGAAACTGAATAAGGAAGACAGAAGCAGAATTGATGCACTTGAATTGTGGTGTTGGGGAAGAATATTGAATATACCATGGCCTGCCAGAAGAACGAACAAATCTGCCTTGGAAGAAGTACAGCCAGGATGCTCATTGCAAATGAGGATGGCGAGACTTCATCTCACACACTTTGGTCATGTTGTCAGAAGCAACCAGTCCCTAGAAAAGGACATCATGCTTGGTAAAGTAGAGAGTCAGTGAAAAAGAGGAAGACACTCAACAGATGGACTGACACAGTGGCTGCAACAATGGGCTCAAACAGCAACGATTGTGAGGATGGTGCAGGACCAGGCGGTATTTTGTTCTGTTAAACCTAGGGTCGCTGTGAGTTGGAACTGACTCAATGGACCAAACAACATCACCAACAGTTTTTGGAGGTGTATCTCTTGGCCTGTCTCCCTACTCTGTCTTAGTCTGGAAGCTCTGCTGAAACCTGTCCACCATGGGTGACCATGCTAGTACTTGAAATGCCAGTGACATAGCTTCTAGTATCACAGTAATATGCAGGCTGCCTCAGTAGGACAGATGAACGGATGGGTGTTGGCCTGCACCATGTAACCACATATTATCAAGTCCATTTAAACAGCGAATGCATGGGACAGGCCTTGATCCTCTTCTCCAGCGTCACACCCTACCTCTGCCCTCTTTTTGCCTCCATTCCATTCCTGAGATTTTTCCTTCCTGCCCCAAAGGAGGAACGTGTTTCCTTCAGGTTGCACTCAGCTTTGATGTTATGTACTCCGTAAAGTCTCCCAGGCCCTACTTAGTTTACGCTTCTCTGTGCTCAGTCACCACACATGTCACACTGTACAGCACTTGCTCACCTGTTTCCCCAAAACCAAAAAACCAAACTCACTGCCATCAAGTCAATTCGACTCATAGTGGCCCCTCCTTGGGTCTCTGAGGCAGTATCTCTACGGAAGTAGATTGCCCAGTCTTCCTTCCGAGGAGTGGCTGGTGGGTTTGAACTGCCAGCCTTCTGGTTTGCAGTCAAATGCTTTTGGTACTCCCCTACTTGAGCATAAGTGCCATGAGGACAAGGACAAAGGTACTCTTACGTGTCTTCGTATTTCCAGTGCTCAGCACACTGCTGGGCAGAGGTGCATGCCACCTAAACACTTGCTTTTCCCATCATGCCCTCCACCGCTCATCTGCCACCTTATCATGCTGTGGTGGACTGCATGTTGCTCTGGTGCTGGAAACTGTGCCCCAGTATTTCAGATCCCAGCAGGGTCACTCAAGACGGTCAGGTTTCAGTGGCGCTTCCAGATAGGAAGAAA
>NW_006933741.1:2984-3497 GCF_000298275.1 Orycteropus afer afer
CATCTGTCTGGAGAAAGAAAGGATGCAGAACAGAAAGCCAAGTGAAGGAGGAGAGGTGGGAGGCAGGAGCTCCTGGTGATAGAACCAACCTGTGCGGAGGCTTGGAGGCGATGGGCTGCACGTGTGGTCCAGAAGCTGAAGTATTGCAGTGCAGCTGGAGGGGGCGCCGGAGGTGGGGTAGTCGGAGTGTAGGCAGTGAAGTGGTTATTGATCAGCTGACCAGGGCCAAGTCCAAAACGGCCCTCGGAGCCATGCTAAGGAGTGAAGGCTTTTAACAAGGAGGAATGCTTGCAGCAGGGCTTCAAACCGTTCATTCAAACCATTCCAGTTCAACTGCCTGCCGACAATTGGCATTTCCACCCAGATAGATATACTGGGAGCTCTGGCGTCACAGTGCCTAAGGCATTTGACTGCTAACTAGAAGGCTGGTGGTTCAAACCCACCAGCCACTCCTCAGAAGGAAGATTGGCCAATCTACTTCCACAGAGATACTGCCCCAGAAACCCAAGGAGG
>NW_006933742.1:0-1012 GCF_000298275.1 Orycteropus afer afer
GAAAGCTGGTATGTGAAAAATATTGATGAATATAAAGTATGTGTGTATATGTATGGGAGTTCTGATGAGTAGTGCCTAAAGCATTTGACCACTAGTCAGAAGGCTGGTGGTTCAAACCCATGAGCCACTCTTTGGAAGGAAGATTGGACAATTTACTTCTGTAGAGATAATGTCTCAGAAACAAAAGGAGAGGTCGCTATGAGTTGGAATCAACTACAGGGCAGTGACTTTGGTTTTCTTGTGTATATGTATATGACAGATTAGAAAGATGGAAGCATTATACTTTAAGAATATCAATATATTTTGGTGACTGCTGCATATATGGAGGAGCTCTGGTGAAAAAGTGGTGAAAGAATTTGGCTGCTAATGAAAGATTTGGTGGTTTAAAGCCACCAGCTGCTCCATGGGAGAAAGATGAGGTAGTCTATTTCTGTAAAGATTTAAAGCCTTGGAAACTGCCTATGGGGCAGCTCTACTCTGTCATATAGGGTTGCTATAAGTGGCAATAGACTGAGTGGCAATGGGGTTGATTTTGGCTTTGTATCTATATAAGATTATAAATATACAAAGATTTTGTATATAGAGAGTTGCTATAAGTTAGAATTGACTGGATAACACTGGGTTTGTTTTTGGGTTTTGGTTTAATCAGATCAGTAAACATTTTATTGTACACTGGGAAAATTGAGATATCACAATCAAATTTAAAATCTTGAGGCACACAGTACTTTTTTCTGGAAATACCCATGTATTTTTCTTGTAGTAATAACACAATACTCTCAGCAAGAGTATTCGGCTTAATATTTGATTAAACCAAAAAATGCAAGCTCACTGCTGTTGAGTCAGATCCAACTCATAGAGACCCCTCTTTGGGTTTCTGAGGCAGTATCACTATGGAAGTAGATTACCTCATATTTCTTCCAAGGAGTGGCTGGTGAGTTTGAACCACCAGGCTTCTGGTTAGCAGTCAAATGCCATAGGCACTACGCCACCAATTTCCATCTGTTATTCTTGC
>NW_006933742.1:2087-3254 GCF_000298275.1 Orycteropus afer afer
AATATGACTGAGAAAGAGCTGCTTCATCAGAGTAGATTGAGCCCTAATGATATGGATAATGTAAAGCTTTAGGGATCTCCATTTGCTAATGTGGCATGACTCAATATCGGGAGAAACAGCTGCAAACATCCATTAATAATTGGAACATGGAATGAATGAAGTATGAATCTAGGAAAATTGGAAGTTGTCAAAAAAGAAATGGAACACATAAATATTGATATCCTCAGCATCAGTGAGCTGAAATTAACTGAATTGTACCATTTTGAATCAGACAAACATGTAATCTAATATGCCAGGAATGATAATTTGAAGAAGAATGGTATGGCATTGGTCATCACAAAGAATGTTTCAAGATCTGTCCTGAAGTACAAAGTTGTCAGTGATAGGATAATATCCATACACCTACAAGAAGACTTTCTACTATTAATACTATTGTTATTATTATTCAAATACTACAATTTAATAATACTATCATTCAAATTTATGTACCAACCACCAAAGCCAAAGATGAGGAAACTGAAGATTTTTATCAACTTCTGTAGTCTGAAGTTGATCTAACATACAATCAGCTTGTGTTAATTATCACTAGTGACTGGAATGCAAAAGTTGGAAACAAAGAAGAATCACCAGTAGTTGGAAAATTTGGCTTGGTGACAGAAATAACACCGAAGATCACATGATAGAATTTTGCAAGACCAATGATTTATTCATTGCAAATACCTTTTCTCAACAACAGAAATGTTAGACTTCACCAGATGGAGTGTACAGGAATCAGATTGACTACAACTGTGGCAAAAGGTGATGGAAAAGCTCAATATCTTCAACCAAAACCAGGCCAAGAGCTGATTGTGGGACATACTATCAACTGCTCATGTGCAAGTTCAACTTGAAGTTGAAGACAATTAAAACTAGTCCCCATGAGCCAAAATATGACCTTGAATATATTCCTCCTGAATTTAGGGACCATCTAAAGAATAGATTTGAGGCATTGAACACCAATGACCAAAAACCGGAAGAATTGTGGGACAACGTCAAAAGCATCATCCATGAAGAAAGCAACAGGTCATTAAAAAAGATGAGAAAGGAACAAAAGACAAGAATGGATGTCAAAAGAGACTCTGAAATTTGCCTTTGAGCAAAGAGTAGCTGAAACAAATGGAAGAAATG
>NW_006933743.1:0-3229 GCF_000298275.1 Orycteropus afer afer
ACTATCAGAGCTCCTTACACACACACACACACACACACACACACACACATATGGCCTTTGTTCTGGTATATAATAATTTGGAAACACTACTTTCATCCTTTTGTAGCTTTCTTCTAATCAATGTTACAATGATTTAGAATAGCTTTTAGTATAGGATACACTTACCCTACCAGTATGGTAGGTCTTTTCACTCTGGCTGGTAGGAACAAAAACTATTCCTGTCTCCAGGTATTGTTCTTTCCTAGTGGACTTTCTTGGACACTGGTGGTTTCTCTACATGTATACACTTTTCAGTATTCAGCTGAAGACTTGAGCGAAATCCTTTGCCTTTTGTATAATTCTCCCTGCTCTGGTATTTTGCATGTGAATTCTATCTACTTTTGCTTCCCTGGAATCTGTCTCCTCAAATCTGTTAGACTGTTGGGCCATCTTTGTTTTCCAAACCAGCATTGAACCTGTAAATTCCCTCTAGGCAGTAAGATGTGGCAATAATAAAGCTCATCAAATATGTTGTCTTTCTAAGATCATTGTCTTCTTTTGTCTGTTGTCCAATGTCAGATAACAATAGTATGTTTGTTAGCTTCTTCTTTTTTTTTTTTTTTTAGTTGTTTAAGGTGGGAGAGTAAATTCAGTTCTTCTTACTTCATTATGGCTGCAAGTTCAAGTACCTTTTAACATACTTGATAGATGTTAATATTAACATAAGTAGTAATGATAATAATATCTGAAAATGGAAAATTTCATGACTGTCTTGGCATTATGACATAACTACATGTCCTCGAAATATCCATTAATGAAGTAACTGAATAAAAAATAAAGGTAAGGTAATCAAATATGACATAGAAAGAAAAATTGTCCAAAAATATGACAAAAAAGGGGGGGAAAGAAGACAAGGAATGATAAAAACTCTGGTATGACTTTTTAAACCTCTCAAGTATCTGGTCAGATCATAAAAGGCAGCTACTGCACTCAACTTTGTATGTTAATGTTATAATCTATACTGTCATGTTGAAAAGAAAGTTTGTTGTCCACACAGAGAAAAAGAAGATAACAAGAAAATAACAACAATCACTACCAACACTTACAAAGTATTTATTATGGCCTAGCAATTGTTCTTGGCACTTAACATTTATCAATCATTTAATCCTACAATGACATTATAACGTGGATACAATTGTCATTTCCATTTAGTCGATGAGGAAACTGCAGCACAGGGTAGTTGCATAACTTACTCAAACTTTTGTACCTAATAAATGATGCAGCTCGGATGTTGTACTTATCATTTTGAGGTTATATGAAAAATCTCCACCAATTTCCAAAAGTTGTACTCTAAGGGTTAGAAACAAAGGAAGGGAGAGAGAGAAGAAGGAATGAAGGGAAGAAGGGAGAAAGGAGGTAAAGACCCCATTAGAAATGAGATCAGAAATTCATAGAATTCAGAGATGTTCTGCAATTGTGTCAACTCCAAGAATAGGGGTGAGTGAAATTAAATCAAGTTTGGCAGAGTCTTGGGAATGGTACTAGAAAAGCAAAAGTGAGACAATCAGCTGGATTATAAATATGAGGAAAAAATGATTTAGCAGAAGGAAGTCTGTCATAGAGATCTAGAAGAAAGGAAGCCAGTGGGATTGTTTGGATATTTCAGGCCTAAACAGGCCAGTTCCCCATCAATATGCCACTTTCATAAAATTTTCAGTGGCCAATTTGTTCAGAAGTTGACCTGGCCACATCCTTCTCCATAGCCTGTCTTACTCTGGAAGCTTCATTGAATCCTACCCACCATGGCTAACGCTGGTGGTACTTGAAATACCAGGGGCATAGTGTCCAGCATCACAGCAACACTTAAACCACCACATTACCACAAACCTATAGATGAGTGACGACAGGAAACTGCCAGAAATTCAAAGTGGATTCAGAAGAGGACACAGAACAAGGGGTATCATTGCTGATGTCAGATGGATCTTAACTGAAAGCAAAGAATACCAGAAAGATGATTACTTGTGTTTGACTGACTAGGCACAAGCATTGGATTGTGTGGATCATAACAAATTTGCATAACAAATTATTGCAAAGAATGGAAATTTAAGAACATTTAATTACGCTTATGAAGAACCTGTATATAAACAAAGAGGCACTTGTTCAAACAGAACAGGGGGTTATTGCATGGTTTAAAATCAGGAAAGGTATGCATCAGGGTTGTATCCTTTCACCATACTTATTCAATCTGTACACTGAGCAAATAATCTGAGAACCTGGACTATAAGAATAAAAATGTGGTATCAAGATTGTAAGAAGACTTATTAACAATTTGCAATATGCAGATGAAACAACCTTGCATGCTGAAAGTGGAGAAGACTTGAAACACTTATGGAGGAAGATCAAAGCCTTTATTATCAATTACATCTCAACATAAAGAAAAAAAAAATCTTAACAAATGGACCAATAAGCAACAGAGAAAAGAATGAAGTTGTCAAGGATTTCATTTTATTTGGATCCATAACCAAAGCCCATGGAATGGTTGGTCAAGAAATCAAACAACAGAGGTTCCATTAAGATGGCAGAATAGGCAGACAAACTACACAGACCCTCTTCAACAAAGGAAAGGGGAAACAATTAACACAGATGCAGAACATAATCCTGGAGCCCTGAGCTTTGAAAGGAAGGATACAAAAGGGGACTAAACTCCAACTAGCAGAAGAACTGGCATGAAAACAGAGGAGACATACAGAATTGTGGACCATCAGCTATTCTGAAGCTGCACACAGTATGAACGCTTCCAAGTAGTGTTAGGACCTGATAAGTAACCTAAAAATCAGCCCTGCTAGCCAGGGGCTGCACAGAGGACTGCACTGGTAGCTGGTAAATAAAAAGGGAAATAGTGAAGGAGACAGACTGAGCTGTGGACTTTTGGCTGTCCAGAGGGTGCAGCCATTTTGAATGTTCACAAGCGATACGACCATTTTGGATTTTTAAAGCAACAGTGTTCTCTCAGATTCTAGGGACCTAAGGATAGGCTCCACTTGCTGGTGACAGCAAGGATATACTAGACACCAAGGACTGGAAAGGTATGATATTCCCCTTGTTACTCTCATACCCCACACCCTCTTAGGGAACAGAGGTGTGGTCATCCCTCAGTCCCAACCTTCTGGACTGGCAGGAATTCCATCCCAGTCTGTGCTCTGATGGAACCTGGGTTCCGTCCTTGCCCTGCCCAGATTTTTTTTTTTTT
>NW_006933744.1:0-476 GCF_000298275.1 Orycteropus afer afer
AATTCTCCAGTGAAACCGTCTGGGCCAGGACTCTTTTCAGTTGGTAATTTTTTGATGACCTATTCAATTTCTTCTGTTGTGATGGTCCTGTTCAACTATTCTACATCAATCTGTTAGTTTAGGTAAGTGGTGTGTTTCTAGAAATTTTTCCATTTCCTCCAGATTTTCAAATTTGTTGGAGTACAGTTCTTCATGGTATCCGTATATTATCCTTTTTATTTCAGTTGGTTCTATTGTGATGTCACCCATTTAGATTGTTATTCATGTTATTTGTGTTCTCTCCCTCTTTTCCTTTGTTAAATTTGCCAGTAGTTTGTCAATTTTATTGATCTTTTCAAAAAACCAACTTCTAGTCTTGTTGATTTTTTCTATTTCCCTTCCGTTTTTTGTTTCCTTGATTTCTGTTCGAATCTTGATTATTTCCTTTCTTCCGGTGACTGTTTCTTGCTGTTCTTTCTCTAATTGTTGGAGATATT
>NW_006933744.1:2621-3249 GCF_000298275.1 Orycteropus afer afer
CATTTCTAAATTTTCATTTATTTTGTCAGTTTGTTCTTGTATTTTGTTCCAAAATTCTTTTAAGGTTTTTTCTGTGTTTTCCTTGGCCTGTCTCTCAATCCTTTGAAGATACTTAAAGATAATTCTTTTGAATTCCTTATCAGAGTTCCAATGCTGCTTCTTCCTCAGGGATGTGTTCTGGGTCAATATCCTGCTCCATTGTTTCTACCATTTTGTCCTGCATCTTTGTGTGGACCTTGATGGTCTATTATCTCCAAGGCATCGTGGCGTTCTTGTATTTAGATCTCTGTTAACTGTTTGTGAAGATCAGCTAAGGGTGATTCAGGCTCTTCTTGGTGGTTCTTTATCGTTCGCCTGTTGGTGGAGAAGGAGGTAGTGGCTTTCGCTCAGTAAGTGAAGTTGCACAGGTGTGCATGTAGTTGTGTCTTACGGGGACTGTTGTTGTCTCCTACTCAGCTAGACACAAATTACAATTGAATAACCATCAAAAAACTAATAGCACATGGACAAAAAATATACCATGTAATCACACTGGAACAGTAGCCAAAAAAAGGGAAAAAGAGGAAGAAAAAGCATGAAAATCTCTAATATCTGGGGATAGGGCACTAAGAGAAAAAAAGTAGAGAAG
>NW_006933745.1:0-584 GCF_000298275.1 Orycteropus afer afer
GGAGTGGCTGGTGGGTTTGAACCGCCAGCCTTCTGGTTAGCAGTCAAGTGCCTTAGCCACTATGCTACCAGAGCTCCCAATGAAATAATAGCCTAATTATTTTTTCAAAAAATCTTTTATTATGATTTGGGTGAAAGTTTACAGTTGAACTTAGTTTTCCATTCAACAATTCATACACACTTTGTTTCATGAAATTAATTGCATTTCTAGCAGCATAACAGCATTTAACACACTTCCTCCTTATGTTTTCTGTTTCTATTTGTCCTTTCCTATCCCTGTCTTCTATACTTTGAGCAAATGTTGCTCTTTTTGAAAAAGCCTAGTCATGGAACAATTTCAGATATATTTTAAAATGTTTTATACTAAGAAATTGAGTTGAATACATTACTGAGGTGAAGCAATGACATACATGAATAAAATATTATGTGCAGAGAATATAAGACACCAATACTCTATAAAGATGATGACAGAATTATATTCAAAATCAAACAATAGTTTTTCACATATCTTCATTATTCATCTACAATAATGTAGCTAATGTGGAAAGTTACTTATATTATATTGTTCATTTCCTGATTATATTT
>NW_006933745.1:2675-3411 GCF_000298275.1 Orycteropus afer afer
TTTTTTGGTTTGCAATTGTTCCTGTTTTTTTATGCAGTTTATGTACTTTGTTCCTAGGTTTTATTTATTTATTTATTTATTTTGGTTTTTACTTTTTTTTTTTGGTCTAAATGAGTGGGAGACAGCAACTACTTCCACACAATCCAACCATACCGGCATCACCTGGAGCCCCAAACACTGAGTGAGGGCCATCACCTGTTTCTGCACACACTGACCAAAGTTAGATAACGGCCAATACTCGGCCAACTCACCCTCAGCTGTTCTTGACCTTATAGACATCTACAGAGCGCTTCACTCACAAACAGCACAATACACATTCTTTTCCATACATTCTGCAGGATAGACCATATGTTAGCCATAAAGCATGACTTAATAAATTAAAAAAAAAAAAACATTGAAATATTGAAAAGCATCTTCTCAGATCACAATGCTATGAAATGAGAAATCAACAATAGAATGATCAATGGAAAAAGAGCAAACACATGGAAAATGAATATCACCCTCTTTAAAAATGCCTGTGTAATAGAAAAAATAAAAAGGGAATTAAAAATTCCTTGAATCAAACCAGAATGAAAAGACAACATACCATAACATCCCATAATATCTTTGGGACACAGTAAAAGCAGTGATCAGAGGGCAATTTATAGCAATAGTTGTTGTTGTTATTTGCCATCGAGTCAGCCCCGACTCATAGCGACCCCTCCTTGGGTTTCTGAGGCAATATCACTACAGAAGT
>NW_006933746.1:0-528 GCF_000298275.1 Orycteropus afer afer
TTTAAAAAAAAAAAAGGAATTTAAGGTAATTACAACTAAGGAACACAAAAACAGTAAATCTCATTTTAAAGATATTCCAGCAACAGCTGTAGGCTAGAAAATCTCTTTCTTTTTCTCTTCCCACACATCCCCTCCCACAGATTCATGTTTGGTTTCTGTTCTGAAACTTCGCATTGAGAGATGCCACCATAATAATCTGATTTACATAGTACTAATACTCCCAGAATATTCTCCTTACCTTTTCAGAAAGTACTGTACTAACTAATGCTTTCTTTTTTTTTTTTTTCCCACTCACAATTATGCCCTAGACAGGCAGTGTTTCAGAACAGAGTAAAACTTGCTTCCCTACATAGTCTGCAAATACTCCATTCTCACAGTCTGGCTATTACTTGAGGGATTTTATTGCATTTTCACATGTACAAAGAAATATTTTTCAAAAATAAAAACTTAATAAAAGATCCTCCGGCAAGATGGCAGACTAGGCAAAAAGACTGCATAGACCTTCTTCAACAAAGAAAAGAGAAACCA
>NW_006933746.1:2173-3156 GCF_000298275.1 Orycteropus afer afer
AAGTCCAAAGAACCCAAAACAAGATAGACCCCAAAAGAAAATCACCAAGACACATCATAATCAAATTCATCAAAACCAAAGACAAAGACAGAATCCTGAAAGCAGCATGGGAAAAACAAAAAGATACCTAAAAAGGACAGCCAGTAAGAATAAGCTCCTATCTCAGCAGAAACCATGCAAGTGAGAAGGCAATGGGATGGTATATATAAAACCCTGAAAGAGAAAAATTTTCAACCAAGAATTAAGTACCTAGCAAAACTGTCCCTCAAATATGATGGTGAAATTAGAAGATTTCCAGATAAGCAGAAACAAAGGGAACTTGTTAAAACCACACCAACCTTACAAGAGATGCTAAAGACAGTCCTTTGAACAGAGAACCAAAAATAGCAAATAAAAACCAACCATTAATACACAAAATGACATAACCCAAAAATCACACCTATGGACATATCCAAAGTAAAATGAGCTTACAACATTGTAGACAGGGAACCAGAGACATCAGTTGGCAAGTGAGGACAACTACAAACAAAAAGAAGGAAAAGACTGTGTAGTTACAGGACTTCTAAACAGTGAGGAAGTTAAGAAAGTTGTAAGACAAAATGGACTGTTCTAAATGTGGGGAGAAAATTATAAATCATAGGGTAACCACAAAGAAAAATTATAAACCTTCACATCACAATAGAAAAGAGGACAAGCACAAATATTCAGCATATACTGAAACAACAGCAACAAAGGAAATGATAACATGACTCATAAACATAATGAATTCAGCACGGAAAATAATATGGAAGAAAGAAACCAGGGACACCATGAAAAAAACATATAAAAAATGACAGCAACAAATTCAAACTTATCAATAATTACACTAAATGTTAATGGATTAAATGTACCACTTAAGAGACGGAGAGTTGCAGTTTGGATAAGAAAACAAAACCCATCAATATGCTGCCTACAAGAGACACACCTTAGAGATAAAGACAAAA
>NW_006933747.1:0-3290 GCF_000298275.1 Orycteropus afer afer
ATCCACACCTTACAAAATGGACAAAGCCTGCACGACGGCTCCGTTGCCTGGCTTATAACAGGAACCAAGAACATCTGCAGAATCATAAGAGGTCAAGGGAACAGTGTACTAAAATGAAGTTAAACTTCATTCTGCAATTTAGAAAATCAATATTCTCCCACTTGACAAGTAGTAGTTTGTAATTTACATTTTATATTGAGTTTTTTAATTTCTGAGTAGCAGCAGGGAACTATTTTTTGAATTGGTTTGTGGTTATTATTTTCTAAAGACACCTGAAAAAGATTAGAATTTCACAAATGATCCAAAATTCCTGTTTTCCTAATGGTGCAGCCTAAAATCTCTTTTTCAGACAAGACAGTGATGTAGGCCAAGCACTTGTCTGGATGATAATCATTCACTGCCTTTGACATCTCATGTACTGCAGTTTTACATTATTTGTTAGCTTCTGCAGTGTAACTTTTCTCATTCTCTTCAACTACAGTTTAAACTCCTTGAACATAAAAACCCTGTCTTAAAGTTACTAGCAAAAAAGATGTCTGACAAGTTGGTGATGAAGTGACAAGATATCTTTGAGAATCCCAATTTTTATTATCATCATATTTCATGATTTTCTCCTATAACATTCCACTAAATGACCAGCCCTTAAGGAAAGTTACTATGTATAAACTGAGAACAATCTGGTTGCAAATTTGGCCATATTGCTTGCTGGTTTAAATACACTCATACCAAAAAAAAAAAAAAAAGCCAAATCCTAAAAAAAAAAAAAAAAAAGTGGCGGGTACAGCACCAGTCACATGTACCCACCAGGGGGGGGAAAAAAAAAAAAAAAACAGTGGCCATGGAGCTGTCTCATGGTGATCCCGTGTGTCAGAATAGAACTGTGCTCTGCAGGGTTTGCAATGGCTGCGATCTTTCAGAAGCAGGTTGACTGCATTTTCTTCAAGGTGCCCCTGGCTGGATCTGAACTGCCAACCTTTCAGTTAGCAGCTGAGCACATTAATCACTTGCTCCATCCTGGGAATCCTGGTCATATAGTAGTTGATTAGCAATTATGTAATTAATTAGCTGATTAGCCAATGGCACAATTATCTATGCCAATGGTTTCCAAATTTAAGTACGCATCAGAATCACAGATTTTGCATTTTTAGCAAGTCCTCAGATGGTGCTGATGTTGCTGGCCCAGGTCTACATTTTGAGAAGCACAGGCATAGTGAAGGCTGATTGATGAACTGAGTGACTGGTGAGTGGCAGAGGTGTCCATAGATGGAGGAAGCAGGCCGATTTTTTTTAATGCATTTTCTTGAAATATAATTTATGTACAGTGTAATACACAAAACCAAAGTGACATGGGTCAATGCATTTTGGATTTTTTCTTTTTTTTTTTGTAGTGTTCCCTCCCTTCTCCTGCCACCTCGCAACCAACAAAGAAAGTTTCCCTCCATATATAAACCTTTCCTTGACCCTTCACAACAACAAACTAATACTATATTTGTCCTTCTGTGATTGACTTACTTCACTCAGCATAATGTCCTCCAAGTTCATCCATATAATGCAGTGGTTTGCAGACTCTACATTATTCTTTAGTGCTGCATAGCACTCCATTGTGTGTATGTACCATAGTTTGGTCGTCCACTCTTCTGCTGATGGGCACATAGGTTGTTTTCACCTTTTTGCTATTGTATATAGTGCTGCAATGAACATGAGTGTGCATGTATCTGTTTCTATCCTGGCTGTCACCTCTCTAAGATATATACCTAGTAATGGGATTGCTGGGTCAAAAGGTATCTCCAACTCCAGCTTTCTAAGGAATCGCCATACTGCTTTCCACAGTATCACTTCACAGTTCCACTAGCAGTGCATAAGAGTCCCAATTTCTCCACATCCCCACCAGCATTTGTTATTATCTGTCTCATTGAATATTTCCATCAGTGCTGGGGAGAGATGGTATCTCGTTGTTTTGATTTGCATCTCTCTGATGGCCAATGATCGTGAGCATCTCTTCATGTATTTGCGGGCCACCTGAATATCCTCCTTAGTGAATTGTCTATTCATGTCTTCTGCCCATTTTTCAATTGGATTATTAATTCATTTGCTATTGAGGCACTGGAGGTTTCTATAAACTTTAGAGATAAGTTCCTTGCCAGGTATGTAATTATTGGCAAATATGAATTTGTTGCTGTCATTTTTGTTATGTGCTTTTTCATGCTGTTGATATCTTTGTTCCATATCATATTCTATTCTGACCTCCTTTTGTTTGTGAATAGTGTTATTTCCTTCATTGCTATTATTTTAGTATTTGCTAAATATTTGTGCTGGTCCACTTTTTTATTTTGATGTGAAGGTTTATCATTTTTCTTTGAGATTACCCTGTGATTTATAGTTTTCTTCACAAGTTTAGAACAGTCCGTTCTATCTTATAGTTGTCTTGACTTCCCTACCATTTAGAAGTTCTGTAACAACACAGTTTTTTCCCTCTTTTTGGTTGTGCTCATTTGTCAATTGATGTCTCTGGTTCCCTGTTTACAATCTTGTAGGCTTATTTACTTTGGATACTTCCTTAGTTGGGCTGGTTTCTGGGTTATATCATCATGTGTCACCACAGTAGAACAAACCGACAGACAAGTTTGTCTCCCTGTTGGAAACCTCTCCTACCACCCTTACCTAGGTACCTTGTCCTACCGTGGTGACATGTTGATGTGAGTTTTGAGGCTGAGTCACTGGTATTTCAAACCCAATGGGATGCACATGGTGCACAGGTATCAGCCCAGCTTACAGAGTGAGACAGACTAGGAAGAAGGAAGAGGCCATCCACTTCTCAAATAATTGGCCAGGAAAAAACTTATGAATAGCAAAGAAACACTTTCTGATACATTACCATGTGACTTTATGAATAGTCCGGTTAGCTTAGAAGGCTCTCAAAATAGGACTGGGAAAGAACTGCATCATCAGAGTAAATCCATCCTTACTCATATGGATAAAGTAAAGCTTTCGAGACCTCCATTTGCTGATGTGGCACCACTCAAACTGAGGAGAAACAGCTGCACACATCCATTAATCATCGGAACATGGAATGTACGAAGTATGAATCTAGGAAAATTGGAAGTTGTCAAAAAGGAAATTGTGATAGTTGAAGATGTGTCAACTTGGCTGGACTCCAGTTGTGAGTCGTGGTTCCCATGATGGATCACATAACTGAGTTCTAAGTGGCCGGTCTGCCTAAGGGGAGTTTCCCCAGGGGTGTGGCCTACCTGCAATGCTATCCCAGGGACAAGCTGGAAGAATGGCATTCC
>NW_006933748.1:0-1562 GCF_000298275.1 Orycteropus afer afer
CTATTGGCACATGTGCCAGGCTGGAGCTCCTGTGGTGCCATCCTACCAGCCACACATAACAGGCAGAGGGTCCCATGCCTTGTTAGGCAGACCCCTTCTCTACTCTCCCAGAGTCAGGTCTAGCAAGAAGAGGGCAAGGAGGAAAAGGAGCCCAAGACAGCACTGAAAGCATCTTTGAAAGGTCAGCCAGAGGGTCCAGCAGTGGACATGCTGGTGAGAGGCTGTGGGGCCTGATGAAGTGAAAAAGAGGACAGCTGAGATGGTTGGAGCAGGGACTCCAGTGATGACCATGTTATTTTTTGCACTGTGCCCAGGGGCTCAGCCAAGGTACTGTGCAGGGAAAAAGCTACCCTTTCCTTCCTTCAAGCCCATGCATATGAGTCCAGGAAGCCCCAGAAGGGGAACTGATTTCCAATCCATCTGGCCCAAAAAGACACTGTCTATCTGTCTTTGTAATTTGCACTAAAGCCCTCTATGGCTTGGATTGAAGGACACAGGAAGAGCCAGATTTAGATGGGAACAAAGATAGGAGTCAGCCTCAGGGGATCACAGAAGGTCAGCTTTCCTGATCAGGGTAGCGAGTAGAGCAAACTGAGAGCCCCAATCAACCAAACCCATTGCCACTGAATCGGCCCCAACTCATGGCAACCGTACGTGTTACAGAGTGGAACTGCACCCTGGGGTTCTCCTAGCTATACTCCATCATATGGGGTCACTATGAGTCAGAATTGTCTCAATGGCATCCAATGACAGCAACAATCTTTACAAAAGCAGATTGCCAGGACTTTCTTCCACACTGCTTCTGGGTGGGCTTGAGCCATCAACCTTTTGGTTAATAGTCCAGTGGAAATCATCTGTGCCATCTAGGGGCCTCCCTCTTAAACTGAAAGCACTGGGAGGATAGCAGAAAAAATCAGGAAAGAAAGTGAAGTTAGGAGAAACAGAATAGGAAGAGAAAAAAACAAAAACTAGAACTAACCTGTTGCCGTCAAGTTGATTCTCGATCATGAAGACCCATGAGTTACGGAGTAGAACTGTACCATGGGGTCTTCCTGGCTGTAATTTTAATGGAAACAGATTGCCAGGATTTTCTTCCACAGCACTGCTGAGTGGGTTAAAACTTCCAACCTTTAGGTTAGTAGCTGAGCACAAACTGCATCCAGGAACTTTTGAGAAGAGGTACCAAAGGACTAAGGAATGGATCAGGGAAACTGAAGTACATCTGAATGGAGGAAGGCAGACAAGAGACACATGTAGGAACTGGAAAGGAACTCAACAGAGACACAGAAGAACTAAAAAATACAATCCACCAACTTGACCTTACAGACATCTACAGAGCACTCCACCCAACACCACCACAATATACATTCCTTTCCAGTGCACATGGAACATTCTCCATGATAGACCATATGTTAGGCCATAACACAAGCCTTAATAAATTTAAAAAACATTGAAATACTACAAAGCAACCTCTCAGATCATAATGCTATAGAATTAGAAATCAACAATCGGAAGAGCAAAGGAAAAAGAGCAAACATATGGAAACTGAACAACACCCTCCT
>NW_006933748.1:1662-3315 GCF_000298275.1 Orycteropus afer afer
TAATGAGAATGAAAACAAAACATACCAAAATCTTTGGGACACAGCAAAAGCAGTGATCAGAGGCCAATTTATAGCAATAAATGCACACATCAAAAAAGAAAAAAGAGCCAAAATCAACACCTTAACCCAACATGTCCAACAACTAGAAAAAGAACAGCAAGAAAAACCAATAGTCACCAGAAAAAAGGAAATAATAAAGATTCAAGCAGAAATCAATGAAAGAGAAAATAGAAAGACAACAGAAAAAAATCAGTAAGACTAGAAGTTGGTTTTTTGAAAAGATTAATAAAATTGACAAACCACTAGCAAATTTAACAAACGAAAAGAGGGGGAGAATACATAACATGAATAAGAAAGGAAATGGGTGACATCGCAATAGAACCAACTGATAAAAATGATAATATCAGAACTGTGGAGAACCGCATTCCAACAAATTTGAAAATCTGGAAGAAATGGATGCAGTCCTAGAAACACACTGCTTACATAAACTATCACAGACTGAGGTGGGAAAATTGAACAGACCCATAACAAAAGAAGAAATTGAACAGGTCTTAAAAAAATTACCAACAAAAAAAATCCTGGCCCAGATAGTTTCACTGGAGAATTCTACCAAACATTCAGAGAAGAACTAACACCAATCCTATGCAAATGATTTCAAAACACAGAAAAGGAAGGAATTTGTCCAAATTCATTTTATGAAGTAAGTATAACTTTGACACCAAAACCAGGCAAAGACATACTAAAAAGGAAAACTACAGATCAATACCCCTCATGGGTATAGATGCAAAAATCTTCAAAAAAAATCCTAGCCAATAGACTCCAAAACCATATAAAAAAATAATAATAATTCATCATGACCAAATGGGGTTCATATCACGTGTGCAAGGATGGTTCAACATTAGAAAAATAATCAACGTCATCCACCACATAAAGAAAACAAAGAAAAAGAACCACATGATCATATCAATCGATGCAGAAAAAGGCATTTGATAAAATCCAACATCCTTTCCTGATCAAAACTCTCAGCAAAATAGGAATAGAAGGGACATTCCTCAACATAATAAAGGGCACATATGCAAAACCAACAGCCAATATTATTCTCAATGGAGAGAGACTGAAACCATTCCCCTTGTGAACAGGAACCAGACAAGGATGCCCTCTTATCACCACTTCTATTCAACACGGTACTGAAAGTCCTGTCCAGGACAGTAAGGCAAGAAAGGGAAATCAAAGGTATCCAAATTGGTAAGGAAGAAGTCAAACTATCTCGATTTGCTGATGATATGGTCCTATATCTAGAAAACCCAAGAGACTCAGTAAAAAGTCAGCTTGAATGAATTTAGAGACTTAGCATAGTGGCAGGATACAAGATCAACATCCAAAAATCAGTTGCATTCCTCTACACCTGCAAAGAGATTGTGGAAAAAGAAATAAGGAAATCAATACCATTTACAAGAGCCACCAAAAACATAAAACACTTAAGAGTAAATCTTACCAGGGACACAAAAGACCTCTACAAAGAAAACTATAAAAGACTACTTCAAGAAACCATAACAGATCTACATAAATGGAAGAACATTCCATGCTCATCCCAATCCCAATCCAGAGCACATCAACATTCTTTAAGGAGGTGGAAAAACAAATCACTAACTT
>NW_006933749.1:0-619 GCF_000298275.1 Orycteropus afer afer
GCCATTATAAATAGATTTTACACTGTAGTTGACATTAGGTGCTATTGAGTTGGCTCTGACTCATAGGGACCTTAGGCATTATGGTAGTTAAGTTTTTGTGTCATCTTGGCGGGGCCTGGTTGAATGGCTGGGCAGCTGGATGTAGTATTCCCCATGATGAGGCTGATAATCAACTCCATGGTGGAATCTACTGTGAGCAGCTGAGTAGCTGTCTTTGGGATGTGGTCCGCTTCCTGTACATAAGCAGAAGCCTTGGGAATGGTCTCTAGCCTATGGCACGCTTGGACCCTGCATGTAGCTGTGTCATTGCTCAGCAGCCTGCCATGCTCTGTTGACCTTGGTTCTTACAATGGACTTAAGTTAATGGCCTGCCGTGTGGTTTGGTAACATCGGGACTATGCCTTTTTACTTGTCAACCTTGGGACTTCTCAGCCTCAGGAGCCAGCAGCTGTCTGAGTGAAGAAGCGCCTCTAGCTCCAGTGGGCCGGGAGCAGGAGGCAGAGCTGGACCCCAAGGTTGAGGGTCTTTGACCCAGCCCCTAGAGCCTGGCACTTTGAACTCGTACTTAAAGCCTCCAAACTGTAAGAATAAACTCCTGTTTATTAAGGCCATCCCGTTT
>NW_006933749.1:1724-2796 GCF_000298275.1 Orycteropus afer afer
GTAGGTGTCTTCCAAATACTTAACATTCGATCCACACAAAAAAGATACTTATATTTCCTCAGAAGCACCCAGAGGCATCTGCAGATCAAATTAAATAGCTCTCAAATAGCCAGTCTGTTGGTCTGAAAACAGCCTCTGCTTAGGTATGTGGAACACTATCTTATTGCCTTTCCTATACAATTATTTTTTCTCCACCGCTTCCAAATGAAAAAGAATTTCCAAATTGATATCAATGAGTCACAGTCTGCCTTCTTTCATCATGAGGTCATTTTAAAGCTCTTTTTAACAGGAAACAGAGAGCAACACAGCTCAGAGCTCAGTCTGAGTTACTTCTCTGGAGACACCAAGCATAAACTCTGCATTTTCCTCTCTCTCACAGATAATAAAATTTATTTTGAAATAGCTACAGCCAATGCAAGCAGCAACAGAGAACACCTTTAATTTTCAAGACTTTCTAAAAAAGTAAAAATGGTATTAATTCCTATTGGTTTGGCAAAGAAAAGGAAAAGGATCTTATTTACTAGGAAAGGATTAGATACCTAGTTTTTTAGGGAATAGACACAAGCGGATAATGACACTCAAGCACTGTGCTCTGTTGAGAATGGTAATCAGTGTCCAGTTTGGGAAGAAATAAAGGCACAATAATTGTCAGCTATTCACATACGTTTCTTTGCCAGCTCACATCTCATATATCCTCCATTAATTAGATTAAGTCCACCTGCTGTACATACAAACAGAGCTGTTTTTTATAGGGGGGCATTCTAGTAACAGTACCATGTCCTCTGTACATAATAATACCAACATTCCCTCTGCAAAGACTAACAGTAACATTAACTCGATATAAACAGGGAACAGTGATGTCTATGCTATAAAATAGCAACAGCAACATTTACTCTAGAAATAGTAACTGTAACACTTACTCTAAATAATAACATTTACTCTGTTGTTGTTGTTATGTGCCCTTGAGTCGGACTGGACTCATAGAGACCCCTCCCTGGGTTTCTGAGGCAGTATCACTACGGAAGTAGATTGCTCAACCTTCCTTCTGAGGAGTGGCTGGTGGGTTTGAACC
>NW_006933750.1:0-961 GCF_000298275.1 Orycteropus afer afer
CAACAAACATATGAAGAAATGCTCACGAACATTAGCTATTAGAGAGATGCAAATCAAAACAACAATGAGGTACCATCTTGCTCCAGCACTAGTAGAAAAGTTCAACAAGACAGAAAACAACAAATGCTGGCAAGGTTGTGGAGAGATTGGGACTCTGATACACTGCTGGTGGGACTGTAAATTGGTACAACCACTGTGCAAAGCAGCATGGCGATTCCTTCAAAAGTTGGAATTAGAAATACCATTTGACCCAGCCATTCCCTTACTAGGTATATACCCTAAAGAATTGAGAGCCATGACAAGAACAGATATATGCACACCCATGTTCATCGCAGCACTATTTACAATAGCGAAAAGACGGAAATAACCTAGATGTCCATCAAGTGAGGACTGGCTAACCAAACTATGGTAAATACACACAATGGAATACTATGCAACGCTAAAGAATAATGTAGAATCTGCAAAACCCACATAACGTGGATGAACTTGGAGAACATTATGCTGAGTGAAATAAGTCAATCACAAAAGGACAAATATTGTATTAGTCTGTTATTGTAAAAGTAAGGAAAGGTTTATCTGCAGAAGGAAATTTTCTTTATTGGTTACCAAGGGTGCAAGTGGAGGAGAGGGAAGGCCATTAGATAGATAAAGATAATTATTGATTTGGGTGAAGAGAAAGGCAATGTACCAAATGTTAGTGACCAATATGGCACCACTGAGGATGAGAAAGACATAGAGAGGTACATGGGAGGCACAGACAACAAATATGAACCCTTTTGCACATATAGTACTGCATTGTCATTGAAGGCAAACATGGATATATGGATGGATAGATGGGTGGACAGGCAAAACGGTTAGGTATGTCGATGAAATGGGGAGTGTATCCAAGATCATATATAGGGTTGGCAGACAATGGTCCTCTAAGTTTATGTGAATGATCAGAATTCCCAGGTGTATAGTA
>NW_006933750.1:3551-4235 GCF_000298275.1 Orycteropus afer afer
CCAATTACTATAATGAAATGTGCAAAGACCTTGAGTTTGAAAACCAAAAGGGAAGAACACGCTCAGCATTTCTCAAGCTGAAAGAATTGAAGAAATATTTAAGCCTCGAGTGGCAATATTGAGAGATTCTATGGGCAAAATGTTGAATGATGCAGGAAACATCAAGAGAAGATGGCAGGAATACACAGAATCACTGTACCAAAAAGAGCTGGTCGATCTTCATCCGTTTCAGGAAGTGGCATATGATCTAGAACCAATGGTACTGAAGGAGGAAGTCAAAGTTGCAATGAAAGAATTGGCAAAGAATAAAGCTACGGGAATTGACGGAATACCGATTGAGATATTTCAACAAATGGATGCCCCATTGGAGGCACTCACTCGGTTATGCCAAAAGAAGCCACCAGGTCAACTGATTAGAAGAGAGCCATATTTGTACCCATGCCAAAGAAAGGTGATCCCACAGAATGTGGAAATTATGGAACAATATCATTAATATTGCACACAAGTAAGATCTTACTGAAGATAATTCAAAAACAGTTGTAGCAGTATATTGGCAGAGAACTTCCAGAGGTGCAAGCTGGACTCAGAAGTTGTCAGATGGATCTTGGCTCAAGGCAAAGAATACCAGAAAGATGTTTACTTGTGTTTTATTGACTATGCAAAAGCATTTGATTGTGTGGATCA
>NW_006933751.1:0-634 GCF_000298275.1 Orycteropus afer afer
ATAATTCTTTTGAATTCCTTATCAGAGAGTTCCAATGCTGCTTCTTCCTCAGGGATGTGTTCTGGTTCTGTGTCCTAGTCCCTTATTTCCACCAGTTTATCCTGCTTCTTTGTGTGGATTATAATGGTCTGTTGTCTCTGAGGCATTTTGGCATTGCTGTATTTAGATCTCTGTTAACTGTTTGTGAAGAGCAGCCAAGGGTGATTCAGGGTCTTCTTGGTGGTTTTTTATCATTGGCCTGTTGGTGGAGAAGGTGGTAGTGGCTCTCACTCAGTAAGTTAAGTTGCAGGAAATGTGGGTGTAGTTGTGTCTTATGAGGACTGTTGCTGTCTTCCACTCAGTGAGACAAAAATTACAATTGAATAACCATCAAAAAACTAAAAGCACATGGACAAAATCACACCTTGTAATCACACAGGAGCAGTAACCAAAAAGAGAAAAAAAGGAAAAAAAAAGAAGAAAAAACAAGAAAACCAGCAATATCTGGGGATAGGGCATTAAGAGAAAAAAGGTAGAAAAGGAAAATAATGAAGAAAAAAATGGGAAAAATGCAAAACGAAAAACAAGGAATGGGGTCAACCATGAGAAAAAAAGGGGAAAAAAGGAAAACAAAGAATTAAATTAAAAAAAAAAA
>NW_006933751.1:3319-4396 GCF_000298275.1 Orycteropus afer afer
ATAAAATAATTATATACCTTTCAAGATACTAAATATTTGGAGGAAGAATTACCTTACATATTTAATTAAAAAAATAATAATTACAGGAATTCCTGAAGAAGAAGATCATTCAAAATTGAGTAAAGCAAACTGTTCCAATTTTTAAGTGTATTATTAAAACTGAATTGTGTTATAGAGAAAGATCCTCAGGAAGGTAGGATAAATTATTAAAAGCTTTATTAAAATGTAATACCACATTTGGATCATAGAAAATATGAGAATTGGGTTTCAAAATAATTTCACTAAAAAACATATCTATCAATATAAGTGTATCTATTGTTACTAAAATTAATTAATTATAGAGTCAGAGTAATAATTTTACTGCTTTTAGATATGCATTGTTTCTTAAAAGAATTACTTGGTAATTTAGAGTATCCTTATAAAAACATTTCTCTTTCTTCTTTGAAATTGCTATTATTTTATTTTATTTATTATTATTTTTTTATTGTGATTTGGGTGAAAGTCCACAGAACAAATTCAATTTTCATATGGCAGTTCACATTCACTTTGTCTCATGACATTGACCGCAATCCACCCCAATGCAAAAGCTCTCCTTCCACTTCCTCCCGACAGCCACCTCCTCCCATGTCCATCCCTCTATGTACTCCTGCCCCCCAAGCTGTCTCCCTGAGCATAAACAACCCCTCTTTTTCCCATGTCTGTTCTCTCCAAGGAATGCTAAGTGTTCAACTCATATTCCTGTTCCTTGCCTGGCTGGAAGCCACAGGTGTGGGTTCAATTACACACCTAAAGGGCAGCTAGGGTCTCAGTGGTTCCAGTAGGCTCTATCAGACCAGCTAACCTTGTCCTTTTTTTTTTTTTCCCCCCAAATGCTTTTGAGTTTTGTTCCACATTGTTCTCCCTCTCTATCCAGTATCTCCTACATAGATCCCCCTCAGAGAGGTTGACAGTGGTAGCCGGGCAACATCTAGTTCTGGTCTCATAGTCATATAGGCTGAGGATTACATGGTGTACCAGTTTCTTGGACTAATTGTTTCCATGAATATTAGGTTTTCTTCATTCTTCTTTTCTCTGGAT
>NW_006933752.1:0-1023 GCF_000298275.1 Orycteropus afer afer
GGATGTCATTCCTGCCTTTCAAACCAACTTTAAGTTTTATAAAAAATAATAACATTATGTTACTTTTGCCCTATCACAGCATGAGAGAAATTTTGTCAACATTATAAATTGCAATACTAATTGTTGAATAGCAAAACATCTACAATTTGTGTTTGAGGAATTATAAGGTTGTATTGCCACATCTGTTCATAACTAAAAGAAAAGGAAGATGGTATTTGAAGTAAGGAATTAGTTGTATCTGTTGCTGTTGTTAGGTGCCATCAACTTATCTCCAACTCATAGTGACCTCACGTACAACAGAACAAAACACTACCCAGTCCTGTGCCAGCTCCACAATCCTTACTATACCTGAGCCTATTGTTGTAGCCACTGTGTCAATCCATTCTCTTGAGAGCCTTCCCCTTTTTCATTGACCCTCCACTTTACCGGCATGATATCCTTCCTAGGGAATGGTCCCTTCTTACAATATGACCAAAGTAGGTCCAATGAAGCCTGGACATTCTTGCTTCCAAGTTATACCTATCAATGGGTATTTAATGGATTGGATTGTGCAAAATAGGTGCTCTGTTTTTAATTTATTCTAACACTGTTTCCCTTACCATATTCCTTTTCTGGACTGTGCTGAAGGTAAAGAAAAATTCCACATGCTGGGGATAAAGAAGGTGTCTCCTTATAATGCAATGCATTAACTATAAGTTGAAGAGTCCTTGGGTCACACACACTGTTAAGTACTCAACTATGAGCCAAGAAGTTAGTGGCTCAAACCCACTCAGGGATGCCTCAAAAGACAGACTTGGCCAACTACTTTCAAAAAGTCACAGTCTTGAAGACCCTATGAAACAGTTCTCCTCTGTACATATGGGGTCACTATGAGTTGGAATATACCCAATGGCAACCAACAACATAGGCTAAGAAGGAGTCTGATCTTTCTACAACAGCCTGCAATTTTTCACTTTTTTTACTCTTGCCTTAACCCAATATCACATGTAAACAGAATTATTCTTTACATAATATATAAAATAG
>NW_006933752.1:1958-3020 GCF_000298275.1 Orycteropus afer afer
TTTATGTCTCAAGATTGTTCCACATTGAATTTTGTTTAAAGAAATATGTAAATAAAAAATGTGAGACAACTAAGGATGTTGTTTAACTGCAGTGTATTAAAAAGATCTTGCTGCAGCTATCAGTTACCTGAGGAAATTTATCAAAACTACCAGCATGAGAAAGAGTTGAGGAAGTAAAAAGTGAATAGAATATTAACTTTGATTTCAAAGAATTTTCTGATATTGAAACCAACTTAGAAAAAAACTTAGTATGGCTTTCCCATAGGCACGTATTTAGAGAATTATAATAGAGCCATAAACCACACAGTAAGTGTGAACTATTGGCACTCATCCCCTGGTTACCACATCAACCATCACTACACACTTCCCAAACCAAAAAACTAAACTCACTGCCAATGAGTCAGTTCTAACTCATAGTGATCCCCACTGGGTTCGAAGGCTATACATCTTTATGGAAGGAGACTGCCTCATCTTTCTTCAGGGGAGCACCTGGTGGGTTCAAACCACCAACCTTTTAGTTAGCAGCCAAATACCTTAACAACATACTTAGGTTACTGAAAACTACTTTTCAAAACATTATGAACATCTGGGGGCAGGAATTCCTGATAAAGTATTTGTGGATAGATATTCTGATACCAGGATAGATAGTATGCATCAAAATTTCTATAAGATCATTTACTCATGCATCCATCCATAACAATATACAGTGTGCTAAACCCATGAGGCCTTGAGATCTCAAAATACAAAAATGGAAAATATGACAGGTCCCACCCTTATGAATTTTAGTCTTATGAAACACATAACACTGAAGTTTCAATTCAATTATTTACCTTTTCTCTTAAACATATATAGCGAGAGATCAACAGGAAGAAAAATATTTTATTACTTACATGCATGTGTTGTTGTTGTTAGGTGCCGTCGACTTGTAGTGACCCTATGTACAACAAAATGAAACACCACATGAATTTATTTACTGTATTTGTTGAATGAACAATGAATATCTACTATCTGCTTAAAAAAATAAAGTGGAAATAAAGTCAATTCTAACTTATAATAACCACA
>NW_006933753.1:0-3283 GCF_000298275.1 Orycteropus afer afer
GTTCTGCTGTGCATGGGGTCGCTATGAGTCGGAGATGACTGGACAGCACCTCACAACAACAGTGGTGATTAAGTCCATTCTGCCTCCTGGTGACCCTCTATGTGTCAGAGAACAGTGCTCCATAGAGTTTTCAGTGGCTGAGCTTTTGGAAGTCGACTGCCAGGCCTTTTGTCTGAGGTCCTCTGGGTGGACTCATATCGCCAACCTTTTGATCAGCATCTGAGTACATTATACCCCCGTGGACTACACCCAAAATCTTTACTGACATTAAATGTGCACAAACTGGGACCATGTGTGTCTCTTCCCCAATTAGTTTCTGAGTTTACTCATCTACAACATGAAGGACTGGCCCAGATGCCTGGATCCTGCACATCTACGATTTTATCACGTGGGAGATTTCATTCATTTGCAACCATGAACAGAACACCTCGGTGCTAGATACTGGCCCACAGAGATGGGTCGGGTACAGCTTCTGCCCTGGTTGGCAGGACTAGATTTGTGTCTGAGCAAAGTAGTTCAGGCTGGTGGCAGAGAGACCACTGGGCTGTGGCAGTCCAGCAAGGAATAAGTGTGGCTATAGTCATAGCCAAGAAGCCTGGAGGGGTCTCATTAACAGGTAATAGATGGAGAAGCTCAGGGAGCCACTTTCCACTTTGGTGACTGTCTGTCCCTGAGATACTAAAGGGTTGCCATCTTGTCCTGTGATGCAGTGGGTGGTTGGGGGAGAACTGGGCCGTGATGACTGCACAGCCAGTCCCTCTTCACTCTATTTCTCAGACACATGTGTTTCCCCTGGTCCCCCAGGACCAACAACAGCCTGTCTCCCTGGAGAACTTGGAGGCCACAGAGCAGACCTCCCTGAACCGCCTTTGCTCATAGTCCATGTTCTCAAGACTGAGAGCGAGGCACGCAGCAGGAAATCGCTTAGTAACTGCATGTAGGAAACTGGAACCCCAAAATGGTGTTGGAGGATTTGTCCTCCTCCTTTGTTTTCAGTCGTTCACCATTCAGTCATTGTTCCCAACCCGGCACAACATGCTAAGTGGTTCTGCAGGCCTGGGTTCTGAACTGCATTGGAGCACTGGCGACCTGGGTTCCCGGGGCACTGCAGGCGAAGGCCTCCAGCAACAGCTCTAGGAGCTGCCTGGAGGGAAACTTGTCAGGGCCTGTGGGTTCTCTGGGGCCATTTTTACTCCAGGCCTCTGTGTTTTCTTGGTCCTTTCCCCTTATCTCTGCTCTCTTTCCAACTCCCGGGCTTCCTTGTTTCCTTTCTTGGCAGATGAGCTTCTCACCTACACAGCTCTGCCTCCTTGTCTCTGAAGGTTCGGCAGATCTCCAGTCTGTGTGTCTCTATGTCTTTGTCTCCTTCGGCCCCTGGACGTTTCTGCCTCTCTGACTCTATCTTGGCAGCTCTCTGTCTCTCTCTCTTTCTCTGCCTCTGTCTGTGCTTCTCTTCTATCTTGTTTTCTCTTCGTCTGTCTGTCGTCTCCTCTTTCTCTGTTTGTTCACTGCCTCTCTGTGCTTCTCTTTGCCCCTGTCTCTCTCTTTGGTCCCTCTGCCTTGTCTCTCTCTGGCTCTGTGAGTTCCCATTTCTACCTCTCTCCACCTATCTCTCTCTCTCTCTCATGTCTCTGCCTCTTTCTGTCTCTAGTTTACTATATCTTTCTTAGTTTAGTTTCTCACTCTGCCTTCCTCTGTCCCTTTTTTTCTTCCTCTTTGCTCAGTCTCTGGGTCCCAGTCTCTGACTCTCTCTGTATATCTCTGTATCTATGTTCTCCCTCTGTCTCTGTCTCTCTTTGTGTGTCTTTTGTTGTTGTTGTTATGTGCCGTCGAGTTGGCCCCGACTCATAGTGACCCCTCCTTGGGTTTCCGAGGCAGTATCACTACGGAAGTAGGATTGCCCAACCTTCCTGTGTGTCTTAGTCTGTCTCATTCTTTCCTTGTAAGTTTCTCTCTGTGTCTCTCTCTGTCTTGGTGGGTGTCTCTGCTTCTCAATATCCTCTCTGTTTCTCTTTCTCTGCTCTCTGTCACTCTCTCTATTCTCTCTCTTGACTCTCTCTGTGTCTCTGTTTTCTCTCTCTCTCCACAAAGCACAGCAGCTTGGCCTACTTCCCAAATGAAGTGGGTTCAGTTTTCCAGAGGGCTAATGTATTGCATACTGAGGGTTAATTTTCCTCCTTTATCATCAGCTTTCCTTCCATTTCAGAATCCCTGAGTCTGGCCAAGAGGACTTCCTAGAAAAGGGCCCATGTGCCATGGTGGAAGCCACCCAGCCACGCCGCCCAGGCAGCAGCAAAGAGAGTGTATTGACAACATGCAACATGCAATGTGCTCGGAATTTCTCGGGCGGCGCTCCAGCTAGTCAGAGCCAATTAATATGAAATCGATAGGCCAAATCGACGTTTTCAGAAGTTCGCTCAAAAAATATCCCTCAAGATTAACCAGACTGTGGCCTTTGCTATGAAATTGTTACCACACTGCTTTCTTTTCTTTTGAAAGTCCAGATGGGCAGATAAATCCAAAGTGGATCAACCACATCTGTCATTCCTCCACACGAATTACACCCCCTCCCAGCACTTCCCTCTTTCCTCTCCAACATGCAACAGCACTCAGGGCCTGGGTTAAATTGATATGTTATGCCGCTCTGTAGGTTTTGAATTCCCTATTGTATTAGCAGGAACCACAACAGCATCCCTGAGAGGCTGAGAACTGGCATATTCTAAGATCTGCCTTTGCCAAAGGCGAGAACCACAGTGGTGGTGGGGCCTGCTTTCTTTCAGCCACACAAAGGATGGGCTGCAGTGGAGCCCAGCATAGCTGCTAGCTAGCTGCCTTCTTTAGCATTCTGCACCAGTACTGAAAGACAAACCCATGAGGCAGGGTCTTTGACATTTACAAAGCCGCTTTTTCCACATTTGCTATGTAATTTAGTTATGAGATGAAGCTATTACTAAAGTCTTTTCCTGAGAAGGAAGTGAGGAGAGAAGTAGAGAGGCTTCAGAGTTTCTTAGGATGAGTGTCTTATGCAGAGCAGCCAATACTGATGGAATCAGAATGGACTATGGGATTTTAACAAGAGCACTGATGGATCAGGGCTAGCATTCTCATCTTCCATATGGGAATTGTTGTTAGCTGCCGTTGAGTTGACTCTGAAATATAGCGACCCTATGTGCAACAGAAACGCTGCCAGCCGGCACTGTGGTATGTCGGAAGGTTATGCATCAGCTTGGCTCGCCTGGTTTTGAGTGGCTGGGCAGCTGGATGTAGTGATTGCCTATTACGA
>NW_006933754.1:0-609 GCF_000298275.1 Orycteropus afer afer
AGGTCTTTTGTGTCTCTGGTAAGATTTATTCCCAAGTATTTTATTTATTTATTTATTTATTTTTGGTAGCTATTGTAAATGGTATTGAATTCCTTATTCCTTCTTCAGCAATCTCTTAGCTGATGTAGAGGAATCCAACTGATTTTTGGATGTTGATCTTATATCCTGCCACCATGCTAAATCTCTCAATTAGTTCCAGTAAATTTTTGACTGGATCTCTTGGGTTTTCTAGGTATAGGATCATATCATCTGCAAATAGAGATAGTTTGACTTCTTCCTTACCAATTTGAATGCCTTTGATTTCCCTTTCTTGCCTTATGCCCTGGCTAGGACTTCCAGTATAATGTTGAATAGAAGTGGTGATAGCGAGCATTGTTGTCTGGTTCCTGTTCTCAAGAGGAATGGTTTCAGTCTTTCTTCATTGAGAATAATGTTGGCTGTTGGTTTTGCATAGATGTCCTTTATTATTTTGAGGAATGTCCCTTCTATTCCTATTTTGCTGATAGTTTTGATCAGGAATGGGTGTTGAATTTTATCAAATACCTTTTCTGCATCAATTGATACGATCATGTAGTTCTTCTCCTTTGTTTTATTTATGTGGTGGATGAC
>NW_006933754.1:1978-2640 GCF_000298275.1 Orycteropus afer afer
GTCTTTCTCTAGAAGGGTACTGTTCAGTTTCCACGTGTTTATTCTTTTTCTATTGATCTTCCTATTGTTGATTTCTAACTTGATAGCATTATGATTTGAGAAGATGCTTTGCAGTATTTTAATGTTTTTAAATTTATTAAGGCCCGCTTTATGGCCTAACATGTGGACTACCATGTAAAAAGTTCCAGCGCACTGGAGAGGAATGTGTATTGTGTCACTGTTGGGTGAAGTGCTCTTTTTTTTTGTTTTTCCCATGCTGCTCTCAGGATTCTCTGTCTTTGTCCTTGGTTTTGGTGAGTTTGATGATGATATGTCTTGGGTCTATAAGGCCCAATTGATGGAGTGTATTATTTAGCTCTTCTGTATCTTTATTGAGTTTCTTTCCAGTTATTCTAGCTTTCAAAGAAAGTGATGTATTAAAATCTCCCACTATGAGAGTGGAGTCATCTATTTGGCTTTTCAACTCTTTTAAAATCTGAATTATGTATTTTGGGTCTCTTTCATTGGGTCCGTAAATATTTATTATGGTTATATCTTCATGATCAGTTGATCCTTTAATCATTGTATAATGTCCTTTCTTGTCTCGTATGGTGGTTTTTGTCTTAAAGTCAATTTGATCAGAAATTAATATTGCCACTCCTGCTCTCTTACAGTTGGCATTT
>NW_006933754.1:2740-4087 GCF_000298275.1 Orycteropus afer afer
TATTGCCACTCCTGCTCTCTTACAGTTGGCATTTGCTTGATGTATCTTTTTGCAACCTTTGATTTTTAGTCTATTTTTGTCTTTATGTCTAAGGCGTGTCTCTTGTAGGCAGCATATTGATGGGTTTTGTTTTCTTATTCAATCTGCAACTCTCCATCTCTTGAGTGGTGCATTTACTCCATTAACATTCAGTGTGATTATTGACAAGTACAATTTGGTTGTTGTCATTTTGCTATGTGTTTTTTCATGGTGTCCCTGGTTTCTTTGTTCCATATTATTTTCTGTGCTGAGCTCATTATGTTTATTAATCCTGTTATCATTTCCTTTGTTGGTGTTGATTTAGTATTTGTTGAGTATGTGTGCTTGTCCTCTTTTTATTGTGATATGAAGGTTTATCATTTTTCTTTGAGGTTACCCTATGATTTATAATTTTACCCCTGAGTGTAGAGCAGTCCATTCTGTCTTGCACTCTTTTAACTTCCACACCATTTTGAAGTTCTGTAACCACACAATCTTTTCCCTCTTTTTGTTTGTAGTTGTCCTCATTTGCCAGTTGATGTCTCTGGTTCCCTGTTTACAGTCTTGAAAGCTCATTTTGCTTTTGATATGTCCATATCTGTGGTTTCTGGGTTATGTCATCTTGTATATTAATGGTCAGTTTTTGCTTGCTCTTGTTGGTTCTCTGTTCAAAGTACTCCCTTTAGCGTCTCTTGTAAGGTTGGTCTGGTTTTAAAAAATTCCCTTAGTTTCTGCTTATCTGGAAATCTCCTAATTTCACCATCTTATTTGAGGGACAATTTTACCAGGTATATAATTCTTGGTTTAAAATTTTTCTCTTTCAGGGTTTTATATATACTAACCCATTGTCTTCTCGCTTGCATGATCTCTGCTGAGAAATCAGAGCTTATTCTTACTGGCTGACCTTTATAGGTAACTTTTTGTTTTACCCATGCTGCTCTCAGGATTCTCTGTCTTTGTCCTTGGTTTTGGTGAGTTTGATGATGATATGTCTTGGTGATTTTCTTTTGGGGTCTATCGTGTTTGGGGTTCATTGGACTTCCTGAATGGATATGTTCTCCTCTTTCATCATACCAGGGAACTTCTCCTCCAGCAAATCTTGGGTGATTTTCTCTGTGGTTTTATTTTTCTCTTCCTGTTCTGGAATTCCAATGACACATAGATTCTTTCTTTTGATGGTATCCCACATGAACCTTAGGATTTCTTCATTTTATTTTGATTTTTTTTTTTCTGACTGATCCCTTTCTAAAGAAGTCTTTAAGATACTTGTCTTCAATCTCATTAATTCTGTCTTCCATTGCTTAAATTCTACCCTTTTGCCCTTCCAAT
>NW_006933755.1:0-1181 GCF_000298275.1 Orycteropus afer afer
TCAGTTATATTTACTTGCCTCCTTATTTTAGTATCTATTACAGGCTCTTTTCAGCCTCCCTTGTATATTCAAATGAATAACTATTGAGTAGCAGTGGTGAAAGTTGGTAATCTTTTTCTTGTTTATTGTTTTGTATTTTGTTCTAATAAATTTATTGGAAAGAATGGAGTGAATTTTACTTTTCTCCTTAGTCACCTTTCCCTGCTGTGCTTCTTACTGTTCTCTGACAGAGTTGACCCAGAGACAAGGGGTTGAGAAAAATGAAGGGAATCACTGGAGTCTTAGAGCACTGGCTATAATCTTAGGCCCAAAACGTTTTATTGTCTCTTTATGGGGAATGCTTTTCACAAACAAGGACTCTATTTAAGGAGGAAATGTTGAGTGTAAAATACGACAGGAAACAAGGTAAATTTGCAGGATTTGGGGAATGACTTATTCCACAATTAGAAAAAATCTAGACTATATGTCAGAACCTTCTCTGTGGCTGTGCAGATGAGAACAATGGGAATCGCACAGGAGCACCAAGGAAGTGCTTGGAGAAACTTATGCTCTGCTCATCAAAGGACAGAGGGGCTAAGGGGAGTGGTTATGTTTAGCACCACTCCTGGAGCACAGGCACCCAAGGTATTTTCTAGTCCTGAGCTTCCACCATTGATATCCATAGAACTGCTGCTGAGATGAGCTACCTCAGATCCCTATTCATATGGCAAGTCTCTGTACCTCACCCGAGAACTGGGACCTTAGAATCTCTGGGGCTACAATATGAAGGATGGTCATTTTTCATAAGTTCTTTTTGAGATTCCAATGTACTCAAGTCTTAGAAGCATGACTTTCATATTGGGAGACCATGGGAGAATATGTTTAGAACGTGGAATATGAAAAGACTTTCTTCAGTTTTACTCATTAAAATATACACAAATTATTGTGTAAAATATGTCTGTGGTTCTCAAAGAGCTGCAATATAATGGCAAACTGTATACCATCTCCAGTTTAAGAAAGAAAGCATCACCATCACCATACCATCCACTTGAACAGTCTCCCACTCTCACCACACTCCTCCCCTCCAAGTGATAATTGCTGTCCTGCATTCTGTGTTCATCATATCTTTGCTCTTCTTGTATTAGGTGGATCCTATTAAAGTTGCCAGCATTTGAGAATTTTGTCCTACAAATACTGGCATT
>NW_006933755.1:3946-4529 GCF_000298275.1 Orycteropus afer afer
CAAGGCCAGGAACTGACTGTGGAGGAGACCATCACTGCTCATTTGCGAGTTCAACTTGAAGTTGTAGACAATTAAAACAAGTCAAGAAGAGCCAACGTATGACCTTGATTATATCCCTCCTGAAGTCAGAGAGCATGTAATAAATAGATTTGACGCATTGAACACCAATGATTAAAAACCAGAGGAATTGTGGGGTGAGATCAAGAACATCATCCATGAAGAAAGCAAAAGGTCATTTAAAAGACAGAAAAGTAAGACAAGACCAAAATGGATGTCAGAAGAGACTCTGAAACTTCATCTTGAACAGAAGATTAAAACGAGCAGCTCAAAAAGACAAAGTCACTTATTATAATGAAATATGCAAGGACCCGGAGTTGGAAAACCAAAAGGAAAGAACACGTTCAGCATTTCTCAAGCTGAAAGAACTGAGGAAAAAGCGTAAGCCTCAAGTTGCAATATTGAAATATTCTATGGGCAAAATATTGAATGATGCAGGAATCATCAAAACAGAGTAACTGTACCAAAAAGAACTGGTTGATGTCCATACATTTCAGGAGGTGGCATATGATCAAGAACCAATGGT
>NW_006933756.1:0-1087 GCF_000298275.1 Orycteropus afer afer
GTTCCTCTCTCCACCAGCTCCGGTATCTTCTGTGAACTTCTCATGTAGGCTCCTGCTTTGCTGGCGAAAAGGGCCTCTCCCTCCTCAGACTTCCATTCTAACTCCCAGCCCCTGCCTCCCACAGGAAAGAGCTCCCTTCCCCACAATTCCCAGAAAATTCCGGGATGCGCTTTTCCTGAGGGAGCTAGAGGCATGTGCTTTTTTTCTGAGCCACCAGGAGCCCAGGGGGTGGGAGCCGCTGACTGTCCGAGCGACGCAGATCCCCCTCAGTGGAGCCGGCAGTGAGGGCAGCAGCCCCCAGCGAAGCACACCTGAGCCCATCTTAGTAAGTGAGGAAGCGTGGCTCTTGGCTCCTGGCCTGGGATTTGGCCGGCCACCAGCGAGCCCCGCTGCTTTGTGGAATCAGCACATTCCATCCGCTCTTTGGTTCATAACTGACGCCAGCACTTTGCAACGTCATGGTCCCTAAATTCATTCCATGGCCAGATGCTCCTCCTGGTCCTTAGCCCTCAGCTCCACAGTCTGGGCCCTGGCTCTGCCTTTCATATGATACTCGGGGGCAGGGCACAGTGAGAACATGAACTTACCATGACCTTGCTGAGGACTGTCGAACAATGAGACCAGCTGTGTGTACGTCCAGGTAGTTGCACAGTTGGGGGCAAACTCAGGAGGTCCTGATACAGAATCATGAAGATCAAATATCACCATGAGCTTAGTGCAACTGCCAACGCACACTGAATAACCACTGTTGACTGCTAATCAAAAGGTTGGTGGTTCAAATCCAGCTAGTGGTGCCATGGAAGAAAACCCTGGTAATCTGCTTCTGTTAAGATTACAGCCAAGATACACAGACAGACAGGCAAGAAGGTCAATGTGGGTCAGCGAACAGGACTCTACCCATGGTCGTGCTGAGGTTCCAAAACCAAACCCCAAACCCACTGCCATGGAGTCGATTCCAACTCATAGTGACCCCCATGGGGTTTCTAAGCCTGTAAATCTTTACTGAAGCAGGCTGCCTCATCTTCCTCCTGTGATTAGCAGCCAAATGCCTTACCCACTACATCACCAGAGCTCTTTTCTATTTGTC
>NW_006933756.1:2209-3214 GCF_000298275.1 Orycteropus afer afer
CAGATGCATTAATTATCACTGGTGATGGAAATGCAAAAGTTGGAAACAAAGAAGAATCACTGGTAGTTGGAAAATTTGGCCTTGGTGACAGAAAAAAATGCTGGAGATCCTGTGATAGAATTTTGCAAGAGTGATGACTTATTCATTGCAAACATCTTTTTTCTACAACACAAACGGTGGCCATACATGTGGACTTCACCAGATGGAACACACAGGAATCAGATCGACTACATCTGTGGCAAGAGGCTATGGAGAAGCTCAATATTTTTGGTCAAAACCAGGTCAGGAGCTGACTGTGGAACAGACCATCAACTGCTCATTTGCAAGTTCAACCTGAAGTTGAAGACAATTAAAACAAGTCCACAAGAGCCATAATATGACTTTGAACATATCCCTCCTAAATTTAGAGACCATCTAAAGAATAGATTTGAAAAACTGAACACCAATGACCAAAAACCAGAAGAATTATGGGATGACATCAAGAACATCATCCATGAAGAAAGCAAAAGGTCATTTAAAAGATGAGAAAGGAAGAAAACACCAAAATGGATGTTAGAAAAGACTCTGAAACTTGCCCTTGAGTGGAGAGTAGCTAAAGCAAAAGGAAGAAATGACAAGATAAAAGAGCTGAACAGAAGATTTCAAAGAGCAGCTCGAGCAGACAAAATCATTAGTATAATGAAATGTGCAAAGACCTGGAGTTAGAAAACCAAAAGGGAAGAACACACTCGGCATTTCTCAAGCTGAAAGAACTGAGGAAGAAATTTAAGCCTTGAGTTGCAATATTGAAAGATTCTATGGACATAATATTGAATGATGCAGGAAACATCAAAAGAAGATGGAAGGTGTTCTGGTTACCTATACCACAAATGGGATGGCCTTAACAAACAGGAGTTTATTCTCTTACAGTTTGGAGGCTTTAAGTCCAAGTTCAAAGTGCCAGGCTCTAGGGGCTGGGTGAAAGCCCCTCAACCTTGGGCTTCAGCTCTGCCTCCTGCTCCCAGC
>NW_006933757.1:0-1211 GCF_000298275.1 Orycteropus afer afer
GTGTGGCATTGATTCCATGCAGTAATTCCAGCATCCAGGTTACAAAGGTGCCAACACCATTCAGTTTTAAAGGCACTGGCTGATGGAGCAAAGGTGTCACCTGAAAGTACAGGAACAGCTGTGGTTCAACAGTACCATCCCAGCTGGGAAACAAGAAATAGCCAAAAGCAAGACACAGAGTTTTGCCAGCTGAATGAGGTGTCGCCAGCCCAACAGATATAGCAGAAATGTCCTTGCCTGCATCCAATTCCCATTACAGAGAAGCCCTAGTCATCCTTGTCATGGCTTTCATTGTCATGGCTTTCATTGTCACTTCCCTCTCAACTGTAAAGCAGGAGGAAACAAACATACCTTACACTGACAATGAATGTATTAACCTATTGATAGCCATTCACTACTTTAAAAGGGTTGGTACCATAGAAACATGGAATTTTCTTTTAACTAGTTGGACACCAGGTGTGTTCAGCCAAGAGCTTTATTTATTATCGTGATGGAAGCTGGGTGTGCGGATGCAGTTAGGGAAGAGAAGCCAGCTGTAATTCCTTGATGACTTTTTAAAGCCTTGCCTCGTTTATACTGACTGAAGCCAGGGCCATGGATGGAGAAATTATTGAGCCCTTCACTTGAAAAAGTGAGGACTGTCAGATGTAATGCCTGGCAAGAGTTGAAGAAAAGAGATTTTATAAAGGTTCATGATGAATTGCAACAACTCAAGGATTCCTTCAATAAGGAGAAGTATTGCCTCCGGGCTGGATATGTGATGACTGGTGGGTAATCACTCTCTCCTGGTTCCTTTAAATCTTTTGGGCATTTCACTAAGAAATGTTTCATTTCTATGAGTATCACTTGTTTAGATTCTGGACAATGGTAGCATATGTGTATATTCTGGTCAACACTTAGGCCCTTGCAAATCTAGAAGACTGAGATGGTTCATATCCACAGAAAGCCCACTGATCCACGAGAAGGTGCAGCTTTTGAAAATGGAGTGAAAAGCTAACCCACTCTTTGCTCTTTGGGCCATGACTAAGCACAGCTAATGGCCAAATTCTGCATTGGTGAATCTTCCTTTTGCACTGGGTTTTCATCAAAAAGTTGCTAGCTGATGAGCATTTTCAATAGAGGAATGGGTGCTAGCTAAGCCTTTGGACATGTTGTTGGTCATTTAAGTGTGATGACTAGTGAGGATTTTAACGGATAATTAGGATTTTGTG
>NW_006933757.1:1741-3350 GCF_000298275.1 Orycteropus afer afer
AAGCTTCTCTTTATAGACAGGAAGCAGACCACATCCCTAAAGCAACTACTCTGCTGGTCGTGGCAGATCCCACCATGGAGGTGATTGCCAATCTCATCATGGGAAGTAACTACCACCAGTTGCTCAGCCACTCAAAGCCAGGCCCAGCCAAGTTGACATATAACCTTAACTACTACACCTTCCCACCTCCTTGCCTCAAAAAACTGTTAGGAAAACGTTAAGATGTTTAGCTAGAAAATAAAATGCACAGAAAGGAATTGGTGGGAGATGAAGTTGGAAAGACAGACTAGGAAGAAGGAGGAGGTCATCCCCTTCTCAAAAACTGGCTAGGGAAAACCTTATGAATAGCAGAGAAACACTGATACATTATTGGGCAACTTTATGAATAGTTTAGAAACATTGTCTGACACAATACAGGAAGACGAGCCCCATGGGTCAGAAGGCACTGAAAATAGGACTGGGAAAGAGCTGCCTCATCAGAGTGGAACATCCCTTAATGATATGAATAAAATAAGTCTTTCAGGACCTCCATGTGCTGATATGTCACAACTGTAATTGAGGAGAAACAGCTGCAAACATCCATTAATCATTGGAAAATGGAATGTATGAAGTATGAATCTAGGAAAATTGGAAGTTGTCAAAATGAAATGGAACACATAAAGATAGATATCCTGTCATTAGTGAGCTGAAATGGACGGGTTTTGGGCATTTTGAATCAGACAACCACATGATCTACTATGCTGAGAATGACAAGTTGAAGAGGAATGGCATAGCATTCATCGTAACAAAGGATGTTTCAGATCTGTCCTGAAGTACAATGCTGTCAGTGATAGGATAATATCCATATGCCTACAAGGAAGACCAGTTAATATTACTATTTTTCAAATTTATGCACCAACCACCAAGGCCAAAGATGAGGAAATTGAAGATTTTTATCCACTTCTGCAGTCTGAAATTGACCAAACATGCAATCAAGATGTGCTGCTTAACACTGGTGATTGGAGTGCAAAAGTTGGAAACAAAGAAGAATCACCAGTAGTTGGAAAATTTGGCCTTGGTGACAGAAATAATGCTGGAGATCGCATGATAGAATTTTGCAAGACCATTGACTTATTCATTGCAAATACCTTTTTTCAACAACACAAATGGTAGCTATACATGTGGAGTTTGCCAGATGGAGTACACAGGAATCAGAATGACTAAATCTGTGGCAAGAGGCGATGGAAAAATTCAATATCTTCAGCCAGAACAAGGCCAGGAGCTGATTGTGGAACCGACCATCAACTGCACATATGCAAGTTCAACTTGAAGTTAAAGACAATTAAAACAAGTCCATGAGAGCCAAAATATGATCTTGAATATATTCCTTTTGAATTTAGAGACCATCTAAAAAATAGATTTGATGCATGAACACCAGTGACAGAAAACAAGGAGAACTGTGGGATGACATCAAGAACATCATCCATGAAGAAACCAAGAGGTCATTAAAAAGATGAGAAAGAAAGAAAATACCAAAATGTATGTCAGAAGAGACTCTGAAACTTGCCCTTGAGTGGAGAGTAGCTAAAGCAAATGGAAGAAATGACAAGATAAAAGAGCTGAACAGAAG
>NW_006933758.1:0-679 GCF_000298275.1 Orycteropus afer afer
GACATTTCACTTAGCATAGTGTTCTTCAGGTTCATCCACGTTGTGAGATGATTCACAAATCCTTCATTGTTCCTTAATGTAGCATAGTATTTCATCATGTGAATGCACCATAATCTAGTGATCCATTCATCTGTTGATGGGCATTTAGGCTGTTTCCATCTCTTTGGTATAGCAAATTGTTCTGTGATGAACATGGGTGTATATATCTATTCGTGTCCTATCCCTCACCTCTTTAGGATATATTTCTAGTAATGCAATTGCTGATTCAAATTGTACTTCTATTTTCAGTTTTTTAAGGAAACACCATACCATTTGCCACAATAGTTGTACCATTTTACAGTCCCACCAGTAGTGTATGAGTGTTCCAGTCTCTGCAACCTTGTCAGCATTTATTTTCTATCTTATTGAACTTTGTTATTATTACTGGGGTGAGATGATATGTCATCATTGTTTTATTTGCATCTCTCTAATGGCTAATGATAGTGAGCAGTTCCTCATGTGTTTGTTGGCCACCAGCATATCCTCTTTAGTACAGTGTCTGTCCATGTCCTTTGCCCATTTTTTAATTGGATTGTTTGTCTTTTGGGGTTTGAGGTGTTGAAGTTCTCTGTAAATTTTGGAGATCAGTCCTTTGTCAGATATATCATAGGCAAATATTTTCCCCCACTCTGTAGGTTCT
>NW_006933758.1:2309-3229 GCF_000298275.1 Orycteropus afer afer
TATAGTTGTGAAGGTATGGAGACACAGAAAGTGAATATTTGATTCCTATAGAAAGAGAGAAGATGAGCATTTCTCAAAAATACATTTTAATTGATTAATGCAAGCAGTATTCACATCATTACTTTTTTTTATGCCAGAAATATGCAAATGATGAAAATTTTGCTATAAAGTACTTTATTGTACTTTCAGATGATGGATTATGACTTTACGTGAATTTATTGTTTTTATTATGAATTTATTATACCTGGACTAAATGGATCAATCAGTTAAATGACTACTAGTGTAATGAAGTAGTTAAAGTGGGAAAAAGAATAGTCCTTTAACTTTTTTGATACCTGCTATTCAATCATTTACCCCTCTCACTCACCCCAATTGGAAATATTAAAAGATATACTTGTGGGTTTAATTGTATACCTATCTCAGCAAATTATTTTATGGTATTTTCTTTTAGCACACATTTTATATTCTTAATTCTTCCTTTCACCTCTAAAATATACATAAACTGGTACAGTCTGCAATATGTTCTTAATTCCCCCAAATTATAATAAGATAGAATAAACTTCCTAGGGCAATTATGGACAGGAACATACATGTTTGCAGTGTCCAGGTTGTTTATAATTCATGCTGTGTATCTCATAATTTGGTTCATCATTAAACCTCTAGACTTCCCTTGCTTATTTTTCTGAATCTAGAGTTTTGGTCTCCTGTATGGAATTCTATCATTCATGCTGTGTATCTCATAATTTGGTTCATCATTAAACCTCTAGACCTCCCTTGCCTATTTTTCTGAATCTAGAGTTTTGGTCTCCTGTATGGAATTCTATTTTTCTTGTCCTTTTGCACTCTGTAAGTTTAAAGTGTCTGACTAACCATTAACACTTTCATCTGAAACAAGCAGCGTTTGTTTTTCCTTGGCTCCT
>NW_006933759.1:0-910 GCF_000298275.1 Orycteropus afer afer
CACTTCGTGTCTCTGTGTCAGTTTGGTCATTCTCACAGTGTTGTTCATAATGCTACTGCATACTTAATAGACTACCAATAAAAAACAAACCCACTGCTATCAAGTTGACTCCAACTCATGGCGCCCCTAGAGGAGAGTGGAACTGCTCCAGAGGGTCTCCAAAGCTGTCAATCTTCACGGACGCAGACTGCCTCATCTTTCTCCCAGGGAGCGGCTGGTGGTTTCAAACCACCAACCTTTAGTTAGTAGTCTAACGCTTTAACCTCTACACCACCAGAGTTCCTTCCACAGACTATAGTATAGTGTAAACATACCGTTTATGTGCACTGGGAAATCAAAGAATTCATGGGACTTGCTGTGTTGAGACAGTCACTATATTGCGGTGGTCTAGAACTGAACCGGCAGGGTACGCCTACACTCCCATGTAGGAGCTTGCTATGAGACACAATGCTCGAGGCCTTGGCCGCCATCTTGTACTCATGAGGGAAAGGCTAAGAGGACTGGAGAGATGCTGTCCATCCAGAGAACAAACACCAGAAGTGTCTGCTCTCGACGCCCACATGGTCTAGGCCACTGTTCGCTGGGGTTTCCATGACCTGCAGCCAGATGCTACTACAGGGTGAACGTTTGGAATCTGCCAGGGGAGGGGGCAATGATAAGGTAGAAGATTTGGGCAAATGACAAGAAAACAGAGGGTTAAGACCTGGTAAATCAAGCCAACTCCAAGTTATATCCTGGGTTGGGAAAGAGTCACTGAAGCCTCTTGCTCTGATGATTCAGGTCATTAGCAATGAGGTTGGGTGTGGCCCGGGGACACTGGCTGAGCCCTGCCAGACATCCAGCGGTTGGAGGAAGCCTTGATGACTGCCCTCGTCTCCACCAAGTAAGGGAAGCAAACAGGCTCTCCGTT
>NW_006933759.1:2005-3252 GCF_000298275.1 Orycteropus afer afer
GGAGGTACCAAAAACTTTACTCCATCCACATTATTAAGGTCAACTCTACTTTGAGGAATCTCCCCCATCATATTTTGAGTCCCTTCTGACCTGAGGGGTCCATCTTCTGGCACCGTATCAGATAGTGTTTCTCTGCTGTTCATAAGGTTTGCAGGGGCCAATTCTTTGAGAAGTCGACGGCCATGCCCTTCTTTCCAGTCTGTCTTAGACTGGAAGCCCCACTGAAACCTGCCCACAAGGGGTGGCCCTGCAGGTAGTTGAAGCACCAGTGGTACAGCTTCCTGGATCACAGCAGCATGCAAGCCCACAGTGGCCACTGCGCCAGGAATGACAAATGGAAGAGGAAGACATACACTCATCCTCAGAAAGAACACCTCAAGGTCTGTCCTGAAGTGCGTGTGTCAGGGATGGAATGGTATCCACACACCTTCAAGGAATACGACTATGATTCAAATTTACACACCAATGACTAAAGCCAAAGATGAAGAAATTGAAGGTGTATACCAACATCTGCATCTGGAATTGACCAAACATGCCATCAAGAGTTACTAGTGACTGGAATGCGAAAGTTGGAAACAAATAAGAATCGTCAGGAGTTGCAAAATATACCCTTGGTGAAAGAAATGACACCAGAGATCACACAACAGAGTTTTGCAAGACCAATGACTTACTCATTGCAAATACCTTTTTCAACAATATAACTGATGACTATACACAGAGACGTTGCAAAGTGGAACATGCAGGAATCAAATCAACTGTATCTGTGGAAAGAGATGAAGGAAAAACACACTATCATCTGTCAGAACAAGGCCAGGAGACGACTGTAGAACAGACCGTCAATTGTTCATATGCAAGTTCAAGATGAAGCTGAAGAAAATTAAAACAGGCCCACAAGAGCCAAACTATGACCTTGATTACGTCCCACCTGAATTCAGAGACCACCTGAAGAACAGATTTGATGCACTGAACACCAATGACCAAAGACCAGACGAGTTATTGGATGACAACAAGAACCTCATACACAAAGAAAGCAAAAGGTCATTAAAAAGACAGGAAATGAAGAAAAGATCAAAATCGATGTCAGAATAGACTGAAATTTGCTCTTGAATGGAGTATAGCTAAAGCAAAGGAAAGAAATGACAAAATAAAGGAGCTGAACAGAAGATTTCAAATGGTATCTCGAGAAGACAAAGTAAAGTGTTATAATGAAATGTGCAAAGATGTGGAGTTAGAAAACCAAAAGGGAA
>NW_006933760.1:0-599 GCF_000298275.1 Orycteropus afer afer
AGTTGGAAAGCCAAAAGGGAAGGACAAGCTAGGCATTTCTCAAGCTGGGAGAACTGAAGAAAAAATTTAAGCCTTGAGTTGCAGTAGTGAAAGATTCTATGGGCAATATATTGAATGATGAAAGAAACATCAAAAGAAGATGGAAGGAATACACAGAGTCACTGCCAAAAAGAATTGGTTGATGTTCATCCATTTCAGGAGTGGCAAATGACCAAGAACCAATGGTATTGAAGGAAGAAGTTGAAGCTGCACTGAGGGAACTGGCAAAGAACAAGACTCCAGAAATTGATGGAATACCCATTCAGATGTTTCAACAAATGGATGCCGCACAGGAGGCACTCACTTGGCTATGCCAAGAGATTTGGAAGACAGCTACCTGGCCAACTGACTGAAAGAGATCCATCTTTGTACCATTCCAAAGAAAGGTGATCTCATAGAATGTGGAAATTATTGAACAATATCATTAATATTGCACACCAGTAAAATCTTACTGAAGATAATTCAAAAACGGTTGCAGCAGTATATTGACAGAAAATTTCCAGAAATGCAAGCTGGATTCAGAAGAGGATGTGGAATGAGGGATATCATTGTTGATGTCA
>NW_006933760.1:1744-3374 GCF_000298275.1 Orycteropus afer afer
CTTTGAAGTGAGAATGGCCAGACTTCGTCTCACCTACTTTGGTCATGTTGTAAGAAGGGACCATTCCCTGGAGGATATCATGCTTGGTAAAGTGGAGGGACAACGAAAAAAGTGAAGGCCCTCAACAAGATGGACTGACAAATTGGCTGCAACAATGGGCTCAGGTATAGCAAAGATCGTGTGGCTGGCACAGGACCGGACAGTGTTTCGTTCTGCTGTACATGAGGTCGCTGTGAATTGGAGATGACTCAATGGCACCTAACAACAACAGCTTCTAGCATCACAGCAACATACAAGTCACTACAGTATAACAAACTGACAGAGGAGTGATGGCTGAATATGTGTAGTATTTGTTAAATGAGAACCTAACTTGCAGTGTAAATTTTCACCAAAAATAAAATAAAATATTATTCAAAATAATAATAATAAAAGACCACTGCCAGCAGTTGGGTACCAGATGATGATATAAACTAGAGTGGGGACAGCAGAGTCTGAGAGGAGTGGGTTTTTTAGAGATATTTAGAAAGCAGAATCAAGAGGCCTAGTGATGAGTTTGGTGCAGGAAATCAGAGAGAAGTAAGAACTGGCTGGACACCCCGACTTCAGACTGACCCCACTTTGACTGACCTTCCCTCAGACACTCCCCTGCCACGCGTATCCCCACATAAGCCAGGGAGCCATTTTCTCTTTCTGACTTTCATCTTCCTTTTGCCTTCCCCAACCTCAGCCAGCCCCACACATGTTCAGAGCCAAGTCAGCCATGGGGATGTCCCCACAGCCTGACTGGTTCATCAGGACCATAAAACTCTCCTCCCTTCTAGCTTCACCTCCTACAGGGTTCCACCCACTACTCCCAACACAAAGATGCCAGCAGGCATTTTGCACGGTCCACACTGGTCTAACTGCCACCAGGCACCAGCTGCAGCAGAAAGAGCTTTTAACTTAACGTGTCTGTCCTCACTATGTCCCTCACTTGCTATGTGACCATGAGCAAGTTGCTCTCCCACTCTGGGCTTCAATTTTTCACATCTGTCAAGTGAGAGCATGGGATTCAATAACCCCTCAGGATCTAGCCAATCAGAGTGGCTTATGCCCTAGGCCGCAGTGATTGGTCTCAGGGAGGGAACATGACCCAAATCGAGCCAATCTTGGGTTGAAACTGTTGTGAAAAAGCATCTCACTTTCTGCCAGGGTTACTAGCTGGCAGCTTGCAGCCAGGAGGTGCCAGGCCCTTATGGGAAGAGAACCTGCCTGAGAACAAAGACAACACAGATCCCTCATGACATGTTTCAAGCACCTGGATCCAACCATGCCTGAAATCAGTTACATGGACCAATAAATTCCTATTTTTGCCTAAGTCAGACTAAACTGCTCCTCTCATATTTGTATCCAATAAATCTTTCCACTCTTTTGTGTTATAATTTACCAATGTATTGCCGTCTCCTGTGACTCGTTTGGGGTGTCTTCCCTGTGCTCATCTGATTCTCCCAATTCTCCTACCCTTGAACACAACTAAGGCAGGAACCTCCTCCTCTAAGAAGCCCGTCCTGTCTACCCTGGCCCATGCTGATCCATGTATCCCTAGCATTTCCCAAAGGATGTTTCTCTCAACACTAACCTTTCAAAAAAA
>NW_006933761.1:0-3282 GCF_000298275.1 Orycteropus afer afer
CTACCCCTTCTCAAGTTCCCCGAAGGGCGCTTAGAGCGCGGGGCTGCCAGAAGCTCGGGGTCGGGGTCTTTGCGCGCAGGGCAGGGGGTTCCGGGAGGCTGGGGCGTGCGCTGGGGCCGGGGATGCAGGTAGACATCCGCCAGCAGGAGCGGGCGGCCGCGGGTACGGCCGACTGCCGCTCCCCGCGGCGTGGGCGCCTGGAACCAAAGGCAGGTCCGTTAGGAGGCGGGATCGCGGGCCACTGGGCCCGGGACCCGGGAAGCTGCGGCAGCTCGTTCGGGGCGCGTTCGCCGCTGACTGTGTGTGCTTTAGACCTGAGAACTGACGCTCGCGGCTCGAGGTCAAGGATCTGAGCCGCGGATCGACAATCTTTTCCTTTCTTTTTGGCAAAGGGCAAGGGGTGTGTGTGTGTGTGTGTGTGTGTGTAAGAGAGAGAGGGAGAGAATCGGGGGGCTGTGCGCGGCCGTGAGAACTGAATCATCCCCAGCTACCCCCCGCCTCCACCCCGCCCTAAGGGTTCTATGTCTGCAAATGAACTTCACCTCCTTCGTCTCTCCTGGCATCAAGTGCGCCTTCCGGCCCGGAGCCGCTAAAGGAGAAGGGGCTGGAGTGCGCCGGGTCTGGTCTTCCTTTTATCCCCCCCCCCCATTCTTTCTGCTCTTTTCAATCGGAAAATAATAATAATAATAATAACATTTCTCATGGAATTGTATAAAGTTTCACTGCCGTTTCCCAAGTTAAAAAAAGGTGCCCTTTCCCGTTCCTCCTCCCCTCCAGAAGACTGAACTGGTTTGTATTTCTTTTGTTACCTGTGATCCGGGCGGGGGGCTCCTTTCGATTGCTCGGGCTGGGGTCTGGCCCCGAGTGGAGGCTCCGGGCGGGCGCCTTTGGCCGAGACTCCTCACTTCCGCGCGGTTCTGGTGAGGTTTTAGCTACCGTTCTCTGAGACACCCTCCTCGTAGGTACCAAAGGTTCAGATCTCAAACACGGACACCCCCCCAGACCCTTACACACACACACATACACACACACACACACACATTCTCCCAATCTCCCCCACCTCCGGCCCCCACCTTGCTTTTTCCCCTCCCCCTCCCGAAAACACACACACACACACACACACACATACATATACATTCTCCATATTCAGTAGGAGGTATTTAAAAATATGTCTATTCCTACTTTTAGTTAATTATCTTTTAATGAAAGTGTCACTCATATTCACATCTGTAATATTGGAAAGAGATAATTAGATTTTCAAATGAGAATCAGCCACCTTAAATTTTGCACCAGAACATACCAAGTATATTTCATTCTAATGAGATCTGTAGTGGGGTTTTAAAATTCATCATAATGTGCTTCAAAAAAGATAATTCCAAAGACAAGCAAGATGAAAGGTTTTTTTTTTTTTTTGCCAAAGTCTTCTTAAAGATGTTACCTTGAATTTACACTATATATATATGCATATACACACACACACACACACACACATATATAAATTACAGAAAGGTTGGAATTGTATCCCACCATTCTTGCAACAGTCACTTATTCTCATTTGGAAGTTTACTTTAACTAAGCAACCGTTCCCATCTCCCTTGACCTGGGTGGGTTTTCTTTCCCGCGCGTGCAAGCTAAAGAATCGTGTTTAAATGAAATGCCTGCGGATCCAGAGTGCAATTCCTTCTTTGAAATAGGCTGGGCAAGCGTGTTTGCACACAGCCTGGCACTCTTTATTTACATACATCTGCATATTTTCTCAGGCCCCCGCATTTCGGTATTCAAATGCATTCATGTGCCTAACAGAATAAACTAAGCACAGAAAAGATCTTCATTGCCCTAACTCTTGTTTCGTCTTAAAGCTCCCTGATAAACAAATCCCTGGTACGATAATAATTACTTTGCCTTATTACAAAAAAAAAAAAAAAAAAAAAAAACCTCTCGTGGTTAAAGGGCATTGCTTTGGTGGTATTTGTGTTTTATTTCTCCCCCTGCTTGCTCTCTGTGTGTGTGTGTGTGTGTGTGTGTCTAATGAAGTTCTGCAGTAGTGCGCGGGGGCGCGTAGGGTGCGAGCCCCGGAGGTCCCCATCCCCTGCCCTCTCGCGGTCGCCGGGTCCCGGGATTCTGCCGCTGCGCTCTGGGCCTTGGAATCTGCGAGGCTCCCGGGCTGCTCCGAGACCAGGCTGCGCGTCATTTGCAGTCTGGGGAATGTTGATCACCTCACTAATTACACCTCTCTCTCCCCCCTCTCCCTCTCCCTCTCCCTCGCTCTCCTCTCTCATTCCCAGAGTGCATATCGGGAATAGACACACAAAGACATGCGCACTCAACTTAATCAGCCATTTTTTTAAACAGGGCTAAAACGATAATAATTAGCAGAATAAAGACATATCGGATTTTCATTTCCTTTCCTCCTTTTCTCAACCCCTTCACAACCAAACAGCGAGACCGCGGTCGGCACATGCTTTAACTCCTCCCGGACCCCCGAGGACCGCTCCATGCCCCCCACTTTCTGCTCCAGCGTTTTTATTTTCACCCAATAAAGTTCGAGGATTATTTTTTTTATTTTTTTTTTTATTATTTTTTTAAATGAACCCTCTCGTTTTACTTGGATGTGATCAGCTGTAAGTAAAATAAAAGCAAAACAAAAAAGAGGCGAAGATCGAGTAGGAACTGCAGGGGAAATGGAAAGTAAGTTTTTTCTTTAACTTTTATTGAGTAGTTTGTGTTAAATTTAGGTCGAGTATCGATTATCTTTCCAGCCTGATCTTGCACAATCTTTGATATTTCGCTCCCTCTCTCTCCCTCTCCCTCTCCGCCTCTCTCCCTCTCTGCCCCTAGCTCGCTTGCTCTCGCTCGCTCTCGCACACATGCCCTCATCTCGACCATCTCTTCCGCTCTGCCCCCCTTTTTACCCCTTTCCCCCTTTTCTTGGCTCCAGAATGTGCTCCGCTGCGGGAGGGAAGGGACACTAAAGGACCTGAATTTCCACTTTCTGTGGGGGGCTGCGTTTTCTAGGATGTAACTTTTCGAATAAGTAGCGGATTATCCACGTTTGACCGAGCAGTTTTCGCTCCCTTTTCCTGTCTTTTCGGGTTCTACCTCGACCGTCAGCCTGAGGCGTTCTCGTGGTGCAGAGAAGCTGTCAGCTCCGCCACGGCGCGGCCACTGCCAGGGGTCTCCGCTTGCTCCGCGCCCCTGCACCCGGGCGGGATGACGCTTGCTCTGCACCCATCCTCCGAAACTTTGGACGCTAGTCGGTGGGGCTTGGAGGCCATCTCTCCT
>NW_006933762.1:0-1162 GCF_000298275.1 Orycteropus afer afer
AGTGGGAGAACAATGTGGAACAAAACTCAAAATCATTGGGAAAAAAAAGAAGGACCAGGTTTGCTGGTCTGATAGAGCCTGATGGACCCACTGTAACTATGGCCCCTAGTTGCCCTTCAGGTCTGGAATTGAACTCACATCTGTGGCTTCCAGCCAAACAAAAGACAGGCATATGAGCTGAACATTTACATTAGGTAGACACTCCTTGGAGAGAACAATCATGGGAGAATAGATGGGCTGTGTATACAAAGGGAGACAGTTCAGGGGGCAGGAGTACATGAGAGGGAAGGACACAAGGTAGAGGTAACTATGGGGAGGAAGTGGAAGGGGAGCTGTTGCATTGTGGGACATTTAGTCAATGTCATGAGACAAAGTGTATGTGAACTGCTGTATGGAAAGTGAATTTGCTCTGTAAACTGGCACCCAAATCACAATAAAAAATTAAAAAACAACAACAAAAAAAAAAACCCAGAATGTCCATATAAATAGAACTAATGAGGAAAAGTTATGATAACTTCTTAGCCACAGCCAACCACCCTGAGGGAGCGAGTTGTTGGACCTGTGGGCTCAGGACCATGGTTGCAGGGGACATCAAGCTCAGTTGGCATAACATACTACGCAAAAGACACTGTTCTACATCCTACTTTGGTGAGTAGGAACTGGGGTCTTGAAAGCTTGTAAGCAGCCATCTAGATGCAATAAATGCTCTGTCTTCATCTGGAGCAAAGAAGAATGAAGAAAACCAAAGATGCATGGAACCAATTAGTCCAAGGGAGTAGTGGACCATGTGAACCTCAGCCTACATGATCATGAGGGCAGAAGAACTAGATGGTGCCTGGCTACCACTGACAACCACTGAGATAGAGTGGGAGAAATATGTGGAACAAAACTCAAAATCATAAGAATGATCAGGCTTTTGAGTGGCCATCTAAGATGCAACTGTTAGTCTCATCTTGTCTGGAGCAAAGAAGAGTGAAGAAAATCAAAGTCATTTGGAATCAATTAGTCCAAAGATATGATGGACCACGAGGACCTCAGATTTCATGACCTGGAGACCAGAAGAACTAAATAGTGCCTGGCTACCAATGCAACCACTCAGAAAGCAATCAAAACGGGAGATCCTGCATAGAGTGGGAGGAAAAATGTGGAACAAAATTCAAAA
>NW_006933762.1:3930-4405 GCF_000298275.1 Orycteropus afer afer
TTGTTAAGGCCATCCCATTTGTGGTATATATTCCTGTTAGAGTGGCACTAGGTAACCAGAACACCATGTGTCTCAGAGTAGAGCTGCACTGCATAGGGTTTTCAATGGCTGTGACCATGCAGAAGTAGACCACCATGGCCTCCTTTCCTTGTTCCTCCAGTCTCAGCCCATCTGGGACTGTGGCCTCAAGGACTGGTTGTGGTTGTGGCATTAGGAGAGCTGCAGCCATAGCCAGTCCCCCAAGGTGAGCAGTGTGGCTAAACAGGACTAGCAGAAAAGCCACTGTTCTACTGAAAGCCTACTTCCGGAGTTGGAGTTAGAGCCCTGCTATAAATCACCCTCCATTACACAAACCCCATACAGAGGACACTTGGCTTAATGCCAGCCCTGTCTGTATCTTGCTTCCTGTGAAAGAGTTGTCTGGGTAGGCAGAGAGGCCTGGGAGCAAGTGACAGGGCCAGAGTGCTCCCTCCTC
>NW_006933762.1:4505-5016 GCF_000298275.1 Orycteropus afer afer
CTGTCTGTATCTTGCTTCCTGTGAAAGAGTTGTCTGGGTAGGCAGAGAGGCCTGGGAGCAAGTGACAGGGCCAGAGTGCTCCCTCCTCATCCCATTCCCCCTCCACACATTTCAATCCCACAAGACTCACCTGAGGGTGCAGGCTTCCTGGGCCTGACAGCTCCCTGGTTCAATGCCAAGGGCTGTGAGTTTCCTGGAACCTGGGGAGCCCTGGTGCTAAGTTCTCCACTGCTGCCTTCTCCACAATACACAGACAGACAAGATAGCCCTGGCCTGCTTGGTGGAAGCTAAAAGAAAACTTTCCAGCTCATTCAGGGTGTCTGTTTGTGTGTGTGTGTGTGCGTGCATGCGTGTACATGGGCATGTGCTGAGGTGAGATGGCAGGAGCAGAGCCAAGACACTGGCAGAGAGGTACTGGCCGAGAGACCAGCATGAAAGACGGCAGTAGCAAAACCCAGAGACTGGCATTAAACAGCATCAGGCTTACCAGCCCATGGAGGAGAAAGCTGGG
>NW_006933763.1:0-1093 GCF_000298275.1 Orycteropus afer afer
TGACAAATGTATACATACATGAAACCATCACCCAATCAAGAAAGTGGATAATTCACCTCAATTATATCATTGGGGCCAGTGCATTTTCAGTTGTATGCATGTTAGTTGTACCATGTTAGGTGCAAGTATGACTTTATAATTGTCTTAATTTAGAGATTATGTAAGGTTTAAGGAGATGTGTACAGGTGCCAAGTGGACAAAGGGGGTGGACTGTGATAGTTAAGGTTATGTGTCAACTTGGCTGGCCATGGTTCTAAGTGATTTTGCAGTTATGATGTAGTTATCACTTATGAGGAGATCATGTGTGTAATGTAATCACCTCCATGATGAGATCTGCTGTGAGCAATCAGTTGAAAGGGAATTTCTTTCAGGGTGTGGTCTGTTTCCAAGATATATGGAAAAGCTCTGGCAAAGCTCTCTGGCTTTTTGCTTGAGATCCGGTGTCTGGCTCATCATCATCTGGACTTGAACCAGTGGCCTACCATACATCCTCCTGATCTTTGGATATTGTCTTGACAACCTGTAAGCCAACAGTCTGCCATTTTACCCGTCAAGGTTGGATCTGTCAGCCTCCAAAGCTAGCAGCCTGCTGCATTGCCTGCTGATGGGTTCATCACCCCTTGCAGCTATGTGGGTCAGGAGAAGCCTCCATCTTGACGTCTCATTCATGGACTTGGGACTTGGGACTTGCCAGCCTCTACAACTGCATGTGTATTTCACTGGATAAACCTGCTGCAAAAGACCTCTTTATTTTATTTATTTATTTTTAATTTTCATTGTAATTTAGGGGAAAATTTACAGAGCAAATTCATTTTCCATACAGCAGTTCATACAAATTTTGTTTCATGATATTGACAGCAATTCCCCACAATGTTACAGCTCTCTTCCCACTTCCTCCCTCTGCCCTGCATCCTTCCCTCCCATGAACCCATCCTTCAGCTGTCTCCCTGTGCAAACACTACCCTTCTATTCTCCCACAATTGATAGCTCCAAGGAGTGTATCTACCTGATGCAAATGTTCACCCCATATGTCTGTCTACTGTTTGGTTGGAAGTCACTGGAGTGAGTTCAGTTCCAGACCTGAAGGGTAACT
>NW_006933763.1:1948-3236 GCF_000298275.1 Orycteropus afer afer
TTTTTTTTTTTAGTTGCCAGAACAATGAACAAATTTGTCCCAAAAGAAGTACTGTCAGAATGTTCCTTGGAAGTGAGAATGGCCAGACTTTGTCTCATCTACTTTGGTCATGTGGCCAGAAGTGACTGGTCCCTGGAGAAGGATATCATGCTTGGTAAAACAGAAGGTCAGTGAAAAAGGGGAAGACCCTCAATGAGGTAGATTGACCCAGTGGCTGTGACAATGGGCTCCAGTATAGTAAGGACTGTAAAGATAGCACACGACTGGGCAGTATTTCTTTCTGTTGTACATAGGGTCACTATGAGTCAGAGTTGACTTGATCGCCTAACAACAGCACAACTATGTGAGCTGTTTCCCTGAGATTGATCTCTCTCTCTGCTTCACTTGTTTGCTTCTCTAGAGAATCCAGCCTAAGAAAATACCTGAGTACATGCTTTCTATATCTTGAGTTCTTTTACACACACTGAGGCTTATTTTATGGCCCAGCATATGGATTATATTGGAAAATGTTCTCTGCCCACTTGAAAAGAATACACATTCTTCTCTTGTTGAGTGTAAAATCAGTTTAGGTCAAGTTGGTTAATTGTGTTGTTCAAGTCTTCTATATACTTAATGATTTTCTAACTACTTACTTTGTCCGTAATTGAGAGACAGGCATTGAAAATTTTCATTATAATCATGCATTTGTCTGTCTCAGGTGTGGGATTTCTGGGTCATGTGTTAAGTGTGTGTTTAACTTTGTAAGAACCTGCCAAACCATTTTTCAGAATGGCTGTACTATTTTACATTCTCACCAGCAATGTATATTAATCCTAGTTCACTTGCTTCCTAGCTACCATTTGGTATTTTTCCAATATTTTTATTTTAGCCATTCTGGTGGTGCAGTGCTTAAGGCATTGGACTGCTAGCCAAAAGGTCAGCAGGTTCAAACCCATGAGCTACTCCCTGGAAGAAAGATGAGGTATTCTGCTTCTGTAAAGATTTACAGTCTTGGAAACCCTGTGGGACAGTTCTACTCTGTCCTATAGGATCGCTCTGCGTCTGAATCGACTTGGTGGCGGTGGGTAATAGTTATGTACTATTAGCTCACTGTGGTTTTAGTTTGCATTTCTCTAATGGCTGATGAAGGAGCTCTGGTGGCACAGTGCCTAAGGCATTTGACTGTTAACCAGAAAGTTGGTGGTTCATACCCACAAGCCACTCCAGGGAAGGAAGATGGGGCAATCTAATTCTGTAAAGATTTACCACCTCGGGAACCTGATGAGGGTTGCTATGAGTCAGAATTGAC
>NW_006933764.1:0-1148 GCF_000298275.1 Orycteropus afer afer
TCAGCTCACTAATGCTGAGGATATCAATCTTTATGCGTTCCATTTCCTTTTTGACAGCTTCCAATTTTCCTAGATTCATACTTCGTACATTCCATGTTCCAATGATTAATGGATGTCTGTGGCTGTTTCTCTTCAATTTGAGTGGTGCCACATCAGCAAATGAAGGTCTTGAAAGCTTTCTCTTTTCTATATCAGTAAGGCTCGGTTTACTCAGATGATGCAGCTCCTTCCCAGTCCTATTTTGAGAGCCTTTTAGCCTAAACGGACTATTCCTAAAGTTGTGCAGTAATGTACCAAACAGTGTTTCTTTGCTATTCCCTGGGTTATCTCAGCATAAGTGTCTGTTGATTTGTCTTTTCTTTTGTTATATTTTTCTAGTTCTTCACAAGTCAAGTTATTTTGGATTGAATATTATGAATATTATGTTTTGTAGAATCAGGGTCTGTTGTGTTCCTCCACGGTGCTGATGTTCTTGTTTTAATGTGCAATTAATTTGGTGAGACTCAAACTGCAGTCTTACCTGTGATTTTTTTGAGGTTTATCACTTAATTCAGTTCTGTAAGCCTCAATTGCTAATTATTTTGAGATTGCTTCATTTACAGTGGCTTAGGGATCAAGCAAAGACTTAGGCACAGTTTATCTACAAAATTTGGGCCGCCCCTTCCGTGTCCCTCTCCTCTAAAATACTCTCTCTGGCAGCCACGGTTGTTCCAGACTCTGTTTCCTGGTTCATTAGTCCAGAAAGATGATGGGCTCTTTATTGGATTTTTAGCCACACCCTCTAAGATTTGGCTTTCCTTCAAAGTCTGTCTGCTTTTGTTCAATATACAAACTCTTATGTGGAGTCTTTGAAGTCAGAAATTAAGTCATTTATATTCAGCCTTGGAAATAAGTAATAAGGAAAACCTAATAAATTTATTAACTTCAGAGACTTTAATCTAGTTACTAACATATTGGAGAGGGAGACAAACTTGTCTGTTGGTTTTTCCTACCATGGTGACGTGTTGAAGTGAGTTTTGAGGCTGAGTCACTGGTGTTTCAAACCCAGCGGAATGCACATGGTGCACAGGTATCAGCCCAGTTTACAGACTGAGACAGACTAGGAAGAAGGAAGAGGCCATCCACTTCTCAAAGAATTGGCCAGGGAA
>NW_006933764.1:2318-2793 GCF_000298275.1 Orycteropus afer afer
AATTGTGGGAGGATATCAAGAACATTATCCATGAAGAAAGCAAGAGATCACTAAAAAGATGAGAAAAGAAGAGAAGACCAAAATAGATGACAGAAAGACTCTGAAACTTGCCCTTGAGTGGAGAGAAGCTAAAGCAAATGCAAGAAATGATAAGATAAGAAAACTGAACACAAGATTTCAAAGAGCAGCTCGAGCAGACAAAACCAATTACTACAATGAAATGTGCAAAGACCTGGAGTCTGAAAACTAAAAGGGAAGACCACACACAGTATTTCTCAAGCTGAAAGAATTGAAGAAAAATTTTAAGCCTCGAGTTGCAATATTGAGAGATTCTATGGGCAAAATACTGTATGATGCAGGAAACATCAAGAGAATATGGCAGGAATACACAGAATCACTGTACCAAAAGGAACTGGTTGGTCTTCATTCATTTCAGGAAGTGGCATATGATGTAGAACCAATGGTACTGAAGGAG
>NW_006933764.1:2893-3458 GCF_000298275.1 Orycteropus afer afer
CAGTATATTGACAGAGAACTTCCAGAGGTTCAAGCCGGATTCAGAAGAGGACGTGGAACAAGGGATATCATAGCTGTTGTCAGATGAATCTTGGTCCAAGGCAAAGAATACCAAAAAGATGTTTACTTGTGTTTTGACTATGCAAAGGCATTTGATTGTGTGGATCATGACAAATTATGGATAATACTGAGAAGAATGGGAATTCCCAAACACTTGTTTGTACTCATGAGGAACCTGTACCTCAACCAGGAGGCTGTCATTCGAATGGAACAAGGGGACACTACATGTTTTAAAATCAGGAAGGGAATTTGTCAGGGTTGTATCCTTTTCCCATACTTATTCAATCTATATGCTGAGCAAATAATCCGAGAAGATGGACTATATGAAGAAAAACATGGCATCAGCATTGGAGGAAGAATCATTAACAATCTGAGATACGTAGATGATACAACTTTGCTTGCTGAAAGTGAGGATGACTTGAGGCACTTACTGATAAAGGTTGAAAAATACAGTATGCAGTATGGATTACATCTCAACATAAAGAAAACAAAAATCCTCACAACTG
>NW_006933765.1:0-574 GCF_000298275.1 Orycteropus afer afer
TTCCGTAGTGATACTGCCTCGGAAACCCAAGGAGGGGTCGCTATGAGTCGGGTTTGACTCGATGGCACATAACAACAACAACAATGGCTAATGATCGTGAGCAATTCTTCATATGTTTGTTGGCTGCCTGAATGTTCTCCTTGGTGAAGTGTCTATTCATATCATCTGCCCATTTTTTAATTGGATTATTTGTCTTTTTTTTATTTTGGGTTAGAGTTTTCTATAAATTCTAGAGATAAGTCCCTTGTCAGATATGTTATTGCCAAATATTTTTTCCCAATCTGTAGGTTCTCTTTGACTCTTTTGGAGAAGTCTTTGGAAGCACATAAAAATTTAATTTTGAGAAGGTCCCATTCATACAGTTTCTCTTCTGGTGTTTGTGCATTTTGTGTTATACTTGATAGTCTATTTATGCCACATATTCCTACCTACCTACCTACCCACTGCCATCGATTTGAATCCAACTCACAGTGACCCCTCCTTGGGGTTCTGAGGCAGTATCACTATGGAAGTAGATTGCCCAACCTTCCTTCTGAGGAGTGGCTGGTGGGTTTGAACCACCAGTCTTCTGGTT
>NW_006933765.1:784-3238 GCF_000298275.1 Orycteropus afer afer
GATATCCAGTTTTGCCAGCACCATTTATTAAACAGACATTCTCGTCCCCATTTAATGGATTTTGGCTCTTTGTCAAAGATCACCTGACCATAGATCAATGGATTGATTTCTGGGTTCTCAATTCTTTTCCATTGGTTTATGTGTCTGTTATTGTACCAATACCAGGCAGTTTTGACTACTGTGGCTGTATAGTAGGTTTTGAGATCTGGCAATGTGGGACCTCCAACTTTATTGTTCTTATTCAATAGTGCTTTGATTATCCAAGGTCTCTTTTCTTTTCATATAAAGTTAGTGATTGGTTTTTCCATATCCTTAAAGAATGTTAATGGTATGTGGATTGGGATTGCATTGAATGTGTAGATTGCTTTGGGTAGAATTGATATTTTCACAATGTTCAATCTTCCTATCCATGAGCATGGTATATTCTTTCATTTATATAAATCTTATTGTTTCTTGAAATAATCTTTTATAGTTTTCTTTGTCCAGGTCTTTTGTGTCCCTGGTAAGATTTATTCCCAAGTATTTTATTTTTTTGGTTGCTATTGTAAATGGTGGGAGCTCTGGTAGCATAGTGGCTAAGACACTTGCCTGCTAACCAGACGGCTGGTGGTTCAAACCCACCAGCCACTCCTCGGAAGGAAGGTTGGGCAATCCTACTTCCGTAGTGATACTGCCTCGGAAACCCAAGGAGGGGTCGCTATGAGTCGGGGCCGACTCGACGGCACATAACAACAACAACAACAATTGTAAATGGTATTGATTTCCTTATTTCTTTTTCAGCAATGTCTTTGCTGGTGTAGAGGAATCCCACTGATTTTTGGATGTTGATCTTGTATCCTGCCACAATACTAAATCTCTCAATTAGTTCCAGTAGATTTTTGACTGAATCTCTTGGGTTTTCTGTGTAGAGGATCATATCATCAGCAAATAGGGATAGTTTGACTTCTTCCATACCAATTTGGATGACTTCCATTTCCTTTTCTTGCCTTATTGCCCTGGCTAGGACATGCAATACAATGTTGAATAGAAGTGGTGATAGAGGGCATCCTTGTCTGGTTTCCTATTCCCAAGGGGAAGGGTTTCAGTCTCTCTCCATTGAGAATAATGTTGGCTGTTGGTTTTGCATAGATGCCCTTTATTATGTTGTGGAATGTCCCTTCTATTCCTATTTTGCTTAGAGTTTTGATCAGGAATGGGTGTTGGATTTTATCAAATGCCTTTTCTGCAGCAATTGATTATGTGGTTCTTCTTTGTTTTATTTATGTGGTGGATGACGTTGATTGTTTTTCTAATGTTGAACCATCCTTGCATAACTGATATGAACACCACTTACTCATAATGGGGACCTCTGGTGGTGTAGTGCCTAAGGGGTTTGACTAATAACCAGAAGTCTGGTTGTTCAAAACCACCAGCCACTCCTCAGAAGGAAAATTGGGCAATCTACATCTGTAGTGATACTGCCTTGGAAACTCAAGTTTCCAAGTTGCTATGAGTCACATGTGACTTGACAACAGTGAGTTTGGTTTTTTTGGTTTGTTCATATTGAATTATTTTCTTGATATGTTGGAGTCTATTGGCTAGGATTTTGTTGAAGATTTTTGCATCTATATTCATGAGGGATATTAGTCTGTAGTTTTCCTTTTCAGTGATGTCTTTGTCTGGTTTTGGTAATAAGGTTATGCTTGCTTCATAAAATGAATTTGGGAGGATTCCATCCTTTTGTATGTTTTGGAATAGTTTGAGTAGGATTGGTAACCGGCTGGGGCAAGACTTTTTTTGTTGGTAATTCTTTTATGACTTGTTCAGTTTCTTTTGTTATGGATCTGTTCAACTTTTCCATATCAGTCTGTGTTAGTTTAGGTAAGTGGTGGGTTTCTAGAAATCTGTCCATTTCTTCCAGATTTCCAAATTTGTTGGAGTCCAGTTCTTGATAGTATCCTGATATTATCTGTAGTGGTTAAGTTTGTGTGTCAACTTGTCTAGGCCTGGTTGAGTGGCTAGAGAGCTGAATGTAGTTATTCCCCACAGTGAGATTGGTAATTAACTCCATGGTGGAATCTATTGGAGCAGCTGAGTAGCTGCTTTGGGTATGTGGTCTGCTTCCTATATATAAGAAACACCTTTGGGAATGGTCTCTAGCTTATGGCATGCTTGAACCCTGCATGTAGCTGAGTCATTGTTCAGCAGCCTGCCATGCTCTGCCAACCTTGGGACTTTCAGTGGACTTGAATTAATGGCTTGCCATGTGGTTTGGTAACATTGTGACCGTGCAATTTCATTTGTCAACCTTGGGCTTCTCAGCCTCAGCAGCCAGCAACTGAATGAAGAAAAGCCTCCAGTTTCAGTGGCCAGAAGCAGGAGGCAGAGCTGAAGCCCAAGGTTGAGGGGCTTTCACCCAGCCTCTAGAGCCTGGCACTTTGAACTCAGACTTAAAGCCTCCAAACTGTAAGAGAA
>NW_006933766.1:0-500 GCF_000298275.1 Orycteropus afer afer
AGCCTTAAAATTCTCATCAGCAGAGTGAGAAATATACTTGCCTCAAGGAATTGTTGTGAGAATTAAGTGAGTTAACAGACCTAAAATGCTTCTAAAAAAAATGTTAAGATTACCATTATCATAACTATAGTGGTACTAACAATGTATGGCACAGCTGATCAGTGAATTATTTAATATCGCCCTTTTAGTGATAGTTCAAAGGAACTCTGGTGGTATAAGGCCTAAGGCATTTGACTGCTAATCAAAATGTGGAAGGAGGATGGGGCAATCTATTTCTGTAAATATTTACTGCCTCAGAAACCCTTTTTGAATCCCAGTCCTATATTTTATGATGTGTTGTAAATCCTAGCCTCTGTGCTTAGGGTTATGATCCCATCTTGGAGTGAGTTGTACATTAAGTTAATGAGGAAGGATTAAGGTGAGATTAGCTTACTAGAGGGTGTGACTCATGTCACCACACTTCACTTTCTTACTAAAGTCACGATATTGCTTGAGTTGTA
>NW_006933766.1:1855-3133 GCF_000298275.1 Orycteropus afer afer
TTTTCAGTGTCCTTTACTGGCTCCTTCTCATTTTATTGGAGTGACTTTTACATTGGATTGCCTAGGACCTGTAAAATTTGATGTGCCTAGACCAGCATTAGTAATATGAGTATCATTCTTAGGAGAAACCTCTCATCAGTTGAGAGAAAGCCAAACTCAAGTCAGTACTGAGGTAAATAAGAAATAATTTAGCAGTGATATGCATAGACCTTGTCATAATGAAGAAATAATATTCAACAGATACCAGTGAGGAAACATGATGTTCCAGATAAAATACTCCTCTTGCCTACAACACACTGCATATCCCTGTCCCAGACTGTGGGAAGAAAAGAGACAAGAAATCAGAATTTTAAGTTCCTGCTAGGAAGAGGTATCAAGTGCTGTCTAGTCTCTTGGTTCCTTCTGCAGAGATGGAGTCTAAAGTGTATTTAGATGATTCAACCTATTTTACATATATCAATAATTTTTCAAAAAATATTTTTTTAATAACAGTTTTCTGCCAGATTTTGTTCTGCTTGCTCAAAACACAATAATAACATAAAACCAAAATCCTGAGCTATGAGGCTTAAGTTGTAGAAGTAGGAGGAAATAGACAATTAAACTAAGTAAAATGTTTAAGGAAATTGCATAATATAGTTAAAACATGGTATGTACTATGAGAAAAGGAATAAGCTATAAAAGATAATGGGAATTTAGGATATGGAATGAGGGAGAGGCAGAATTCAGTAACAAACATGGTAGTAAAGGTAACCTGAGTAAAAGGTGACATTTATCACAATAGCAATGAACATATCCAATCCTGAGATATTGGTTTCTAAATACCATTTTCAAGTAATAGGAAGCACAGCTTCTTAGAGAAATGACTGATTCTGGGATTGGCACAGGAAAAATACAGGATGGTCCAAGAATATCTTGTAATATCAGAAATGAATTGATTGATCAGACCATCAATTGCTTGCATGCAAGCTTAACTTGAAGCTGCAGAAAATTAAAACAAGTCTAAGAGAACTAAAATACAATCTTGATCATACACTTCCTGAATTTAGAGACCATCTGAAGAATAGATCTGATTCATTGAAGTGACCAGTGACCAAAGACCAGATGAGTTGTGATATGACACAAAGGACACCATACAGAAGAAAACAAAAGGTCATTAAAAATACAAGAAAGTAAAATAAGACTAAAATAGATGTCAGAACAGACTCTAAAACTTGCTCTTGAAAGGAGAGCAGCTAAAATGAATGGAAGAAATAAAGTAAAAGAGCTGAACAGAAGATT
>NW_006933767.1:0-567 GCF_000298275.1 Orycteropus afer afer
AATCCAGGCAAGGGGAAGGTGGAGAGGTTTTGAAAAGCTAAAGGAGACAAACTTGTCTGTCAGTTTGTCCTACTGTGGTGGCTTGAGTGTTGCTGTGAGGCTTGAGGCTGTGCCACCGGTGTTTCAAACACCAGCAAGGTTGCACATGGTGCACAGGTTTCAATGCAGCTCACAGACTGAGACAGACTAGGAAGAAGGAAGAGACCATCCACTTCTCAAAGAATTGTCCAGGGAAAACCTTATGAATAGCAGAGAAATACTGTCTGATACATTACTGTACAACTTTATGAATAGCCCGGAAACATTGTCCAATACAGTACAGGTGGAAAGCCCCTTAGGTCAGAAACCTCTCAAAATATAACTGGGAAAAAGCTACATCATCCAAGCAGAACCAACTTTCCTGATATGGATAAAGTAAAGCTTTTGAGACCTCCATTTGCTGACGCAGCATGACTCAAATTGAGAAGAAACAGCTGCAAAGATCCATTAATAATCAGAACATGGAATGTATGAAGTACGAATCTAGGAACATTGGGAGTTGTCAAAAATGAAATGGAACACATAAAG
>NW_006933767.1:3367-4838 GCF_000298275.1 Orycteropus afer afer
ACTGATCGTTCTTCATAGTGTAAAAATCCCTTACAGAAATTCTCTGAGCTTCCATAACTCTTGTGCTTTGTCACTTCTGTTGTTGAGATTACACTGGCAGGGTCATGACAGTAACTCTTCTTCCAGTGTCTCAAATAAGAACTGAACATTTTGTTGACTGATGAATAATTTGCAGGCATCACAGCCTTACCAAAAGCATGTGGAAATGTGGTCAGTCCGCCAAGGGTGCCTTTGCCCCTTGGTGGTTGTTGTTTTTAGTTTCTGTTGAGTCAATTCCAACTCTTGGTGACCCCCTGTGTACAGAGTTGACCTTCCCCATGGGGTTTTCAAGGCCGTGACTCTTAGCAAACAGGTCTCCAGGCCTGTCTTCTGGGGCACTCTGGGTGGCTTTGAACCACCCACCTTTTCGTTTGTAGTCAAGCGTTTAAACATTCGCACCATCCAGGGACTCCTTCACTTTGCTTAGAGTAACTTCACCCACCTGCAAATGGTTCTTGGCTCTCTGAGTAGTATAAAACTGATCTTTGTTTCACTGCTGCCTCCTGGAGCAATTTTCAAGACAAGGTGGTTACAACTGGAATAGAAATTTAAATTAAAATCCAAGCACTCTGAAACAAACAAACGAGAGAACCCCGAGCCTTTTGCTGTTGCGTGGACTCTGACTCATGGAGCCCCCATGTGTTACAGAATAGAACTGCTCCCTAAGGCTTTCTCAGTGGTAATCTTCACAGAAGCAGATTGTCAGATCTTTTCCCACCGGGGACACTAGGTGAGTTCAAACCAATGCAAATAGCTCAACCGATTTCACCAAAAACCAAACCAGTTCTCCTCAAGTCTGCCCTGACTCATGGCAACCGCATGTGTTTCAGAGTAGAGCTGTACTCCGTAGGTTTTCAAGGCTGTGGCCTCTCAGGAACAGAGCCCCAGGCCTTCCTTCTGGGCGCCTCTGAATGGTTTCCAGCTGCCAGCCTTTCTGTTGGCAGTCAAGTGCAAATCTTTTGAGTCACCCAAGAACTCCCAACTGATTTCAGTTGTCGGTTAAAACTATATACTTGTCTTTATCAAAGCTAGTGATGAGAGCTATTTACCTGACACGCACAGCCGATCTTATCACAAGTAGCTTCACTGAGGAGTCCACTCATGATACTGATGGTAAATGCATCTAATTTCAATCATGTAAAAATGTGGGGGAAAACCCTGCATTTCAGAATCAAGGTACATGCCATACCTACTGCCAAGTGGCTAGCAGACATAACTGATTTACTGTTGTGAATATTATGTTGGAGTGAAGTTTAGAGGGAAAAAATATGGTCACTCTAGTCAGCCCCAGGGTTACAGGTGAGGAGAGACAACTCAGGGACGCCCAAAGTAGCAGGCAGGAAGAGCAGGAGAAAGGGGATTAAAAGCCAGGAGGCCAGAGAGAAGAGCAATCAGCTGAAGGGATTAGGTGAGGAGAGGAAACTCAGGCCTG
>NW_006933768.1:0-1871 GCF_000298275.1 Orycteropus afer afer
CATCTAAAATAAACAGTAGACAGTTAACCAGCAGACTAAACCTTTCCTTGACCCTCCACAACAATGAACTAATACTATATTTGTCCTTCTGTGATTGACTCATTTCACTCAGCATAATGTCCTCCAAGTTCATCCATATTATACGGTGTTTTGCAGACTCTACATAATTCTTTAGTGCTGCATAGCATTCCAGTATGTGTATGTACCATAGTTTGGTCATCCGCTCTTCGGCTGATGGGCATGTAGGTTGTTTCCATCTTTTTGCTATTGTAAATAGTGCTGTGATGAACATGAGCGTGCATGTATCTGTTCCTATCCAAGCTCTCACCTCTCTAGGATATGTAACTAGTAATGGGATTGCTGGGTCAAATGGTATCTCCAATTCCAACTTTCTAAGGAATCACCATATTGCTTTCCACAGTGGTTGTGTCACTTCACAGTCATACAAGCAGTGTATGAGAGTCCCAATCTCTCCACATCCCCACCAAAATTTGTTATTTTCTGTCTCACTGAACCTTGCCTTCAGTGCTGCAGTGAGACTGTATATCTCATTGTTGTTTTGATTTACATCTCTCTGATGGCCAATGATTGTGAGCTTCTTTTCATGTATTAGCTGACCACCTGAATCCTTGGTGAAGTGTTTATTCATGTCTTCTGCCCATTTTTCAACTGGATTGTTAATTCCTTTGGTGTTGAGGCGTTGGAGTTTTCCATCAATCTTACAGATAAGTCCCTTGCCACATATGTAATTATCAGCAAATATGAATTTGTTGCTGTCATTTTTGTCATGTGCTTTTTCATTGTGTTGATTTCTTTGTTCCATATAAGTTTCTACGCTGAGCTTGTTTTCTTTATGAATCATGTTATCACTTCTACATTGCTATTGTTTTAGTATTTGCTAAATATTTATGCTGGTCCTCATTTTTATTTTGATGTGAACGTTTTATCATTTTTCTTTGAAGCTACCCTGTGATTTATAGTTTTCTTCCCAAGTTTAGAACAGTTCATTCTATCTTGTAGTTATCTTGACTTCCCTACCATCTACAAGTTCTGTAATGACACAGATTTTTTCCCTCTTTTTGGTCTGTAGTTGTCCTCATTTGTCGGTTGGTGTCTCTGGTTCCTTGTTTACAATCCTGTAGGCTTCTTTAATTTGGATACTTCCATAGCTGGGTTGGTTTCTGGGTTATATTATCATGTGTGTTAATGGTCAGTTGTTGCTGACTGTTGTTGCTTCTCTGTCCAAAGGGCTCCCTTTAACATCTCTTGTAAGGTTGGTCTGCTTTTAACAAATTCCCTTACTTTCTGCTTATCTGGAAATGTCCTAATTTAACCATCATATATGAGGGACAATTTTGCTGGGTACATAATTCTTGGTTGGGAATTTTCCTCTTTCAGAGTTTTATATATACCACCCCATTGTCTTCTCAGCTGCATGGTTTCTGTCGAGAAATCCAAGCTTAGTCTTATTGGTTGTCCCTTGTAGGTAACTTTTTGTTTTTCCTGTGCTGCTCTTATGATTCTTCCTTTGTCTTTGGTTTTGGTGAGTTTGATGATGATATGTCTTGGTGTTTTTCTTTTGAGGTCTATCCTGTGTGGGTTCGTTGGACTTCCTGAATGGATATATTCTCATCTTTCATCATATCAAGGAAGTTCTCCTCCAACAACTCTTGGACAATTTTCACAGTTGTTTCATTTTTCTCTTCCTGTCCTGGAATTCCAATGGCACGTAGGTTATTCCTTTTGATGGTATCCCACACGAATCTTAGGCTTTCTTCGTTTTGTTTTGATCTTTTTTCTGATTGATCCCTTTCCAAAGAAGTATTCAGGTATTTGTCTTCAATCTCATTAATTCTGTCTTCCACTGCATC
>NW_006933768.1:2041-3207 GCF_000298275.1 Orycteropus afer afer
TTCCTCAGGGATGTGTTTTGGGTCTGTATGCTGGTCCCTTGTTTCTCCTGCTTTATCTTGCTTCTTTGTGTGGACTGTGATGCTCTGTTGTCTCCGAGGCATTGTGACGTTTTTGTGTTTATATTTAATTGGTGATTATATGTTGGAGTGACTTGCCCACAATTTTTGTTTTCTTTGTATGTTATCTACACAGGCCGGGTACTGTGCTGTTATCCTCTATTCACTAGTTGACTGCACTTATACACTCACCACCTGTCTCCTTTCCTTTGTCAGCCTCTTGTATGTCTTTGCTGCCCTGGCAAACAGAGCCTATTCTTAGGTCCCTGGAATCCGAATGAGAATGCTATCCCTTTAAAATCCAAAATGGTTGCCACTTGTAAACATTCAAAATGGCTGTGCCCCCAGTCACTTTAAATATCCAAAATGGCCACCACTTGTAAACATTCAAAATGGCTGTGCCCTCGGTCACTTTAAATATCCAAAATGGCTGCCACGTGTAAACAATCAAAATGGCTGCGCCCTCCGGACAGTAGAAAGTCCACAGCTCAGGGTGTCTCCCTCCTTGCTGTTTTCCTTCCTAGTCATAGGCCACCAGAGCAGCTGTCCCTGCAGCCCTTGGTGACCAGGACTGATCTTTCGGTCAATTCTCAGGTCCTAACACCACTTGGAAATATTTAGGCTGTTGGTCTTGTCAGAGTAGCTGACAGTCCACCGCTCCAACCGTCTCTGTACTCACTGTTTTTGTTCAGGTTTTTCCACTAGTTGGTGCCTAATCCACTTCTGTATAGTTCCTTTCACAGCTCAGGGTTCCAGGATTATCTTCTATAACTCTGTCAATTGGCTTTTCTTTTTTGAAGAGGGTCTGTGTCGCTTGCCTGCCTATTCCTTCATCTTACCAGAAGTCTCTAGACCCATCTATTTTCAACAACAAAAAGTAAAAAAGAATTTTTTAACAAACGGTTTAACAGAGTAATTGGACTACCAAAAGAAGTAACTTTTTGGTAGAAAGGCAGAAAACATACTTGAAGCAATAATGTCCAAAAAGTTTCCAAATTTAAGGAAAACTATCAATAGCATAGTGGCTAAAGCACTTGATTGCTAACCAGAAGGCTGGTGGTTCAAACCCACCAGCCACTCCTTGGAAGGAAGGTTGGGCAATCCTACTT
>NW_006933769.1:0-1312 GCF_000298275.1 Orycteropus afer afer
TCATGGCTATTGAGTAGGATCCAACTCATAGCAACCCCTCCTTGGGTTTCTGAGGTGGTATCACTATGGAAGTAGATTGCCCAAACTTTCTACTGAGGAGTGGCTGGTGGGTTCAAAATGCCAGCCTTCTGGTTAGCAGTCAAATGGCTTAGGCACTACACCACCAGAGTTTGTATAAGAGACAAGGAAGGATGTTATATGATTAAAGGATTGATTGAACAAGAAGATATAACCATAATAAATATCTATGGACACAATGAAAGGGCCTCAAAATACATAAATCAGACTTTAACATAATTGAAAAGACAAATAGATGACTGAACAGTCATAGTAGGAGACTTTAATACACCACTTTCAATCAAAGATAAAACAACTGGAAAGAAACTCAATAAACACACAGAAGAACTAAACAATAAAATCCACCAACTTGGCTTTTAGACATCTACACAACAATTCACCCAACAACAGCACAATATATATTCTTTTCCAGTGCACATGGAACATTATCCAGGATAGACCATATGTTAGGCCATAAAGCAAGCCTTAGTAAATTTCAAAACATTGAAACACTGCAAAACATCTTCTCAGATCACAATGCTATCAAATTAGAAATCAACGATAGAAAGATCAATGGTAAAAGAGCAAGCACATGAAAGCTGAACAACACCCTCCTTAAGAATGACAGAGCAATAGTAGAAATAAAAAAAAAAAAAATTGAAACTAAAAATTTCCTTGAATCAAATGAGAATGAAAACACAACATATCAAAATCTTTGGGACACAGCAAAAGCAGTGATCAGAGCCAATTTATAGCAATAAATGCACACATCCAAAAAGAAGAAAGGAGCCAAAATCAACACTTAAACCAACATCTGCAACAATTAGAAAAAGAACAGCGAGAAAAGCCTATAGTCACCAGAAGAAAAGAAATAATAAATATTTGAGCAGAAATCAATGAAACAGAAAATACAAAGACAACTGAAAAAATCAACAGGACTAGAAATTGATTTTTTTTTTTAAAGATTAATACAATTGACAAACCACTGGCAAATTTAACAAAGGAAAAGAGGGAGAGCATACAAATCACATGAATAAGAAATGAATCAGGTGACATCACAACAGAACCAACAGAAATAAAAAAGATAATATCAGGATACTACGAAGAACTGTACTCCAACAAATTTGAAAATCTAGATAAATGAACAGGTTTCTAGAAACACACTACTTACCTAAACTAACACAGACTGAGGTGGAAAAGCTGAATAAATCCATAACAAAAGAAGAAATTGAACAGGTCATAAAAAAAATTACCA
>NW_006933769.1:1817-2421 GCF_000298275.1 Orycteropus afer afer
TTCTGGTGCTCTGAATAGCTCATTAAGTAGAGTATGCCAAACTTAGGGGAGGAGGATTAGAAAGCAGAAAGGAGCAGTGCAATTACCCAGAGGGTGGGGGAAAAAAAACAACAGGTGAACCTGCACTGTGGGAGCGCTGACAGTTGAGAAAAGGCATAAGAGACTTCTCTGGGGGAGCGCCTACCAGCAGGTGAGAAATAGCATGAGAAACCTCCCTGGGGCAGTGGAGAGAACGCACCACACCAGAGAACCTGCAGCCACTCCACAGATCTACCTCCAGCAACTGCTTTTATTGGTAAACTTGGAACTGCTGGGAGGGAGCTGAGATTCTTCTGGCTCTGGTACCACAAAAGTGTGGGAGCAGAGAGGAGAATAAAGCCACAAGTGGACAGGCCCTGGAACTATTGGGACAGTTTTCCTAGTTCAGCTTTTTGGCACAGAGGGGCCTGTAAAGCAGGTTTCTGCAGCTGTCTGAATGTGGAAGAAAGTGGTGGCCCCCTACTAATTGGAGTCTTTGCTGAACTTGAGCTGCAGACCTGCAAGTAATGATATAACATCATCATTAGCAGCCTGCTCAAAGCCCTAGAAATCATTCCTGGCATCT
>NW_006933769.1:2521-3194 GCF_000298275.1 Orycteropus afer afer
CAGCACACCTGAATTAATAGCCAAAAAATAAAATACACCAGCACTACCTTTTCAAAATATTAAATCATAAAACCAAGAAAAAACAAATCAATACATAACTAATGGTTAAAGACAACTCCAGTATGTCTAGGAAACAACAGACAACCAAATCAAACAAACAAACAAACAAACAAAACAGGATAAGACATTAGGAGTAAAATCCCAAACAAAAGTCTCATTAAACATGGAGGAAGAGGAGGCAATAGAATTATGTGAGAAGGAATTTAGAAGGGATGTTTATAGAGCTCTACAAGAGCTTAAGGAAATCCCAAACAGAAGCAAGGAAAACACAGACAGTACCTTGGAAGAACTCAGGAAAACCATTCAAGAACAAAATAACAAGATTAATGCACAATCAGAGCTCATACAAAAACAGCTGTTAGAAATCCAGAAGATGAATACCTAAATCACAGAATTACATAATACAATGAAAGCACAAAAGAATAAGATAGAACTGGCTGAAGAACACATTTTGAACTAGAAGACAAACCCCTAGACACCAGCCTGTATGAAGAAAAATCAGAACAAAGATTTAGGAAATGAAGAGAACCTAAGAGTTACATGGGACAACATGAAAAGAAACAACATATGTCACATTGGAATTCCAGAACAAGAAGAGGCAAAAAAAAAAAAA
>NW_006933770.1:0-1292 GCF_000298275.1 Orycteropus afer afer
CTCCGGGGTGAGCAGCGAGCTGCTCGCTCCAGGAAGTATATAGTCCGGAATGCCATTCTTCCAGCTTGTCCTTGGGATAGCATTGCAGATAGGCCACACCCCTGGGGAAACTCCCCTTGGGCAGATCGGCCACTCAGAACTCAGTCATGTGATCCATCATGGGAACCACCACTCACAACTGGAGTCCAGCCAAGTTGACACATCTTCAACTATCACAAACAGGTTATAAAAAATTACCAACAAAAAAATTCCTTGCCCAGATGATTTCACTGGAGAATTCTACCAAACGTTCAGAGAAGAACTGAGACCAATCCTACTCAAACTATTCCAGAATATAGAAAAGGATGGAATCCTCCCAAATTTATTTTATGAAGCAAGTGTAACCTTGCTTCATAAAACCAGGGAAAGACATCTTTAGAAAGGAAAACTAGAGACCAATATCCTCATGAATATAGACACAAAAATCGTCAACAAAATCCTAGCCAATAGACTCCAACAACATATTAAAAAAATAATAAAATAATAATAACATCATGACCAAGTGAGATTCACACCAGGTATGCAAGAATGACTCAACATTAGGAAAACAATCAATGTCATCAATTACATAAGTAAAACAAATTAAAAGAACCACAAGATCATATCAATCAATGCAGAAAAGGCATATGATAAAATCCAACACCCATTCTTGATAAAAGCTCTCAAAAAAATTGAAAATAGAAATTCCTCAACATAATAAAGGACATATATACATACTTCCATAGTGATACTGCCTCGGAAACCCAAGGAGGGGTCGCTATGAGTCGGGGCCGACTCGATGGCAAACAACGACAACAACAACATACAAAACCACACCAATATTATTCTCAATGGAGACTGAAACCATTCCCCTTGTGAACAGGAACCAGACAAAGATGCCCTCTATCTCTACTTTTATTCACCTAGCCAGTGTAATATGGCAAGAAAGGGAAATCAAAGGCATCTAAATTGGTAAGGAAGAAGTAAAACTATCCCTATTTGTAGATGATAGAACCTATATACATAGATATATATGAAGAAAAAATTGAAGCCTCGAGTTGCAATATTGAGAGATTCTATGGGCAAAATATTGAATGATGCAGGCAACATAAAGAGAAGATGTCAGGAATACACAGAGTCACTGTACCAAAAAGAACTGATCGATCTTCATCCATTTGAGGAAGTGGCATATGATCTAGAACCAATGGTAATGAAGGAAGAAGTCAAAGCTGCAATGAAAGAACTGGCGAAGAACAAGGCTCCAGGAATTGATG
>NW_006933770.1:2872-3396 GCF_000298275.1 Orycteropus afer afer
GGCTGGCGCGGGATCGGGCAGTGTTTCGTTCTGCTGTGCATGGGGTCGCTATGAGTCGGAAATGACTCAACGGCACTTAACAACAACAACAACATATACATAGAAAACCTTAGCAAGAAAACTACTGGAACTAATTGAGAGATTTAGCATAGTGGCAGTATACAAGATCAATGCACAAAAATCAGTTGGGTTCTTCCACACCAGCAAAGAGATTTCTGAAAAAGAAATAAGGAAGTCAAAGCCATTTATAAGCTACCAAAAAGATGAAATACTTGAGACTCAATTTTACCAAGGACACAAAAGATGTATACAAAGAAAACTACAGGGCACTACTTCAAGAAACCATAAGACATCTATATATGTGGAAGGACATACCATGTTCATTGATATTGTTGTTAGGTGCTGTTGAGTCACTTGTGACTCATAGCAACCCCATGCACAGCAGAACAAAACACTGCCCGATCCTGCGCCAGCTCCATGATCCCTGCTATATTTGAGCCCATCATCGCAGCCACCATGTCAAT
>NW_006933771.1:0-3279 GCF_000298275.1 Orycteropus afer afer
TGCTGGTGGGACTGTAAAATGGTACAACCATTGTGGAAAGCAGTATGGCGATTCCTTCAAAAGTTGGAATTAGAAATACCATTTGACCCAGCCATACCATTACTAGGTAAATACCCTAAAAAAGTGAGAGCCATGACAAGAACAGATATATGCACACCCATGTTCACTGCAGCACTCTTAACAATAGCCATAAGATGGAAACAACCTAGATGTCCATCAACTGAGGAATGGATAACCAAACTATGTTATATACACACAATGGAATGTTATGCAACACTAAAGAATAATGTAGAATCTGCAAAACACCACATAACGTGAATGAACTTGGAAGACATTATGCTGAGTGAAATAAGTCAATCACCAAAGGACAAATATTTTATTAGTTCATTATTGTAAAAAGTCAAGAAAAGATTTATATATGGACGGAAACTTTCTTTGTTAGTTGCCAGGGGTGGGAGGGGAGGGGAGGGGAAGAACACTGCAAAAATAAAAACAAACTAATAAAAAATAAAAAGGAAAAAAATAATAAGGAAGGGAGTGCATCAGGGTTGTATCCTTTTACAATACTTATTCAATCTGTATACTGAGCAAATAATCTGAGAAGCTAAAATATATGAAGAAGAAGGGGGCATTAGAATTGGAGGAAGAGTCATTATCAACCTGCGATACACAGGTGACACAACCTTGTTTGCTGAAAATGGAGATAACTTGAAGTACTTACTGAAGAAGATTAAAGACTACAGTCTGTAGTATAGATTACACCTCAATATAAAGAACAAAAAAACACAAAAATCCTCGCAACTGAACCAATAAGCAGCATCCCAATAAATGGAGAGAAGACTGAAGAAGTTTCATATTACTTGGTTCCACAATCAACACCAACGGAAGCAGCAGAAAAGAAATCAGACAATGTATTTGCCCTGAGCAAATACACAAAACTCACTCAGTGCTGTCCAGTGGATTCTGACTCATAGTGACCCCCCTTGGGTTTCTGAGGCAGTATCTCCATGGAAGTAGATAGCCCAACCTTCCTTCCAAGGAGTGGCTGGTGGGTTTGAACCGCCAGCCTTGTGCTTAGCAGTCAGATGCCTTAGGCACTATGCCATCAGTGCTCCCTTAAATATGCAAAAGACCTCTTTAAAGTATTGCAGAGCAAAGATGTCTCTTTTAAGACTAAAGTACAACTAACCCAAGCTATGGTGCTTTCAGTCACCTCCTATGCACGTGAAAGCTGGACAATGAATTAGGAAGGCTGAAGAAGAGTTGATGCTTTTGAGTTGTCGTCTGTGCTGGTGAAGAATACTGAAAGTACTATAGAGTGCCAGAAGAACAAACAAATCTGTCCTGGAAGTACAGCAAGAAAGGTCCTTTGAAGCGAGAATGGCCAGACTTCAACTTACCAACTTTGGTCATGTTGTTAGAAGGGACCATTCCCTGGAGAAGGGCATGATGCTTGGTAAAGTGGAGGGTCAGCAAAAAGGGAAAGGCCCTCAATGAGATGGACTGACATAGTAGCTGCCACGATGGGCTTATGTATAGCAAGCACTGTAAGTCTGGCGCAGGAACAGGCAGTGTTTTGTTGTACATAAGGTCACTATGAATCGGAGCCAACTTGATAGCACCTAACAACAAGATGATTGCAATTCAAAATGGTCAACACCTACTCAAAATGTTCAACACCAAGGATAATGCCTAGGAAACTGAATTTTATGCGTTCATTTATGTGTGTATGTGTATATATGTATATATAAACACACATACACATCTATGTATATAGATGTGTGTGTGCGTGCATGTGTGTGTCTGTGTGTGTGTATATATGTTTGATAAGGATTTTTTTAATCATGAATGAATATTGAACTTCATCAAAATCTTTATTTTTACCCCTCTATTAAGCTGATCATATACTTGTTCTTCTTTAATATTTTAAAAGGGTGGTTTATAAAGAGAATTGGGAAAGGATGCTTAAGAAAACAATTTTTAAAAAATGGTATTTGGGAAGAAAAGATATTTGGGGGGTAGACTGTCCAAGAGTTGATGACTGTGGATTAGTCAGGAACAAGAGGCCCAAGAATCAAGGCTGACTTCAAAGTTTCTAACTTTAGTATTTCAGTGAATAGATGGATGGTGTTGCTGTTAACTGAGTTATGAAGAACTGGAGAAGAAACTTGTTTTTGGTTGAAGAAAATTTAAAGCATGAGTTTGAGATGTTCATCATGGAGTAGCAGAGACATACAGGCTGCTGAATCAGATTTGAAAGTCATTGTTGTAATGGTAACTGAAACTGAGTAAGTAGAGGAGACTCTCAAGGATAGTAAAATTACTATGAACTAGTTTATGAATTTAAAGCCCTAAAGTTATATGAACCAATTATTCATTAGGATTTTGAATATGATCCCGTTGATGCCCACAGGGCCACATTATGACTCCTGTGGGCCCAAGACAGTGCTGGATGACCATTACCTCCCACCCTGCCCCCCATATCTCCTCAGCACTCACCATTCCAGTATGTGCCTACTGCAAGCAACTGTGACTCTCTGCCTTGCAGACCACAAGAGGACAGGCCAGAGCATCAGGGAGTTCATATCCAGGCAGTAGCCCTTAGCCAATGAAGATTGAGTGTTAGATAATAAATATCCCAGATTCCTCATGCTTCATATGAAATGACTTGGAGGCATGTTCTACCCTATTTCCTGGAATTACTCAGCTGCAGTGACCCTCAGTTGCCCACAATGATCAACTGTTTGATTACACACTATTGGCTTTCTGCACTTCTCTGTCCTTTCCACCATCTCCTAATTGATGGTTAACGGAATCCCTTCCCAAATAAACTTCTTGTACTCCACCCCCCCCCACAAAAAAAGTGTTTTATATGAACTGATTTTAACTTGTTAATTAGGCCTTGCATTCTTCATTAATCTCAACTTAGTCTTGATAAAATATTTTTAATGTATTACTGGATTTTCTTTGCTAGTATTTTAGATTTTTTTACACTCAAGTTTAAGAGTAAGAGGGAGCTCAGGTTGTGTAGTGTTAAGGCATTTGGCTGCTAACCAAAAGGTCAGTGGTTCAAACCCACCAGCTGCTCTGGAGAAGAAATATGAGGCAGTCTGCTTTCCATAAAGAAACCCAAAGGGGAGTTCTGGCAAGATGGCAGACTAGGCAGAAGGACTGCACAAACCCTCTTCAACAAAGAAAAGGGAAACCAATTAACACAGACAGAGAAGATAATCTTGGACCCCTGAACCTTGAAGGGAAGGATACAAAAGTGGACTAAAC
>NW_006933772.1:0-3290 GCF_000298275.1 Orycteropus afer afer
CGACGGCACTTAACAACAACAACAACAACCTTCCTTCTGAGGAGTGGCTGGTGGGTTTGAACTGCCAGCCGTCTGGTTAGCAGGCAAGTGTCTTAGCCACTATGCTACCAGAGCTCCCTCTCAAGAACTTGGTCCCTCCTAATTACATGTCTCACTTACATTTTATAAGGAGGGATCATTCCCTGGAGAAAGATATCATGCATAGTAAAGGAGAGTGTCAGCAAAAGAAAAAGACCATCAATGAGATGGATCGACATCATGGCCGCAACAGTGGGCTGAAAAATAGCAATGGTAGTGTGGATGGTGCAGCACTGGGCAGTGTTTCATTGTGTTGTACGTAAGATCTCTATGAGTGGGAACTGGCTTGATGGTACCTAACAGAAATAATATGTCCCGAGTAAGTGAAAGAAATGATCACCATCCTCGTTTCTCATCGAAATTAAAGGCATTGCAAATTATTCAGACTCCAGGGATAAAAGATTCATAAATAACTTTAAATTATCCAAATCTACAACTTCCCACAACCAGGCAATAATTAAAACCAAACCAACCATACTCATTGCCGTAGAGTCAATTCCAACTCACAGCAACCCCTCCTGGGGTTTCTGAGGTGGTTTCTCTGCTGAAGTAGATTGCCCAGTCTTCCTTCCAATGAGTAACTGGTGGGTTTGAACTGCCAGCCTTCTGGTTAGCAATCAAATGGTTTAGGCATTACACCACCAGAGCTCCGAGGCAATAATTAAGTGTCATGAACGTTTTTTTCCAATGTACTCCTCAGTTTCATCACTTCTTTCATTTTTGTCAGCTTTGCTTGAATTTAAGCTTTATTCTATCTTTCACAGATCATCCCTAAACCGTTTGAACTGGTTTTCTTCCTTTGATCCTCTCTCTACTGTTATCTGCCATCTACACAGCAGCTCTCATACTTTGGTCATGATATTACCAACATGGAAAAGGATGCCATGCTTGATAAAATAGAGGGTCAGTGAAAAAGAGGAAGTTCTTCAGCAAGATGGATTGACACACAGACTACAACAACAAGCTCAAGCCTAGCAAGGATTGTGGGGAGGATGTGGGCAGTGTTTCATTTTGTTATAGGGTCACTAACTGACTTGTTGGCACCTAACAATAGCAGCACACAGCAGCTGGAATTCCACAGTAAGCTTTCTGATGGACAATTCTGACCTATCCTAGATATTGTGAAAGATACTTAATTATTTCCCAATTTCTGAGATTAAAATTCCTTAGTGTGGAATAGAAGTTCTTTCACAGTCCTCTCCCAACTCATTTTTCAAGTTTTATCTTTTTCTATCACTTTGTATGAATTCACTCTTCAAGCACAAGTAACTAGTGTTATTTGACTATTAAAATTCCTGTATTATTGTGTACATTTTTCCATGAATTTCCGCTTTAGGACATCCTGTTATTTGGAAGCCTTAGCCGAGTTAGTCTTACCTTCCTCTGTCTCAAAACAATATGTCATTTATCTAATATATTATTTGCCACACTTGAATATTTAATATTAGGTATTCTATATATCAATCACATCATATGCTTATGAGAGTTGAACAGTGAATAAGGTAGATTGAAGAAGAATTGATGCATTTGAATTACGGTGGTTGGAAAATAATATTGACTACACCATGGACTGCCAGAGGAATGAAAACACCTGTCATGGAAGATATACAATCAGAATGCACCTTAGAAGTGAGGTGAAAATGGAAAGACTTTGTCTCAAGTACTTTGGATAAGTTGTCAGCATGGACCAGTCTTTGGAGAAGGACATCAGGCTTGGTAAAGTAGAAGGTCACCAAAAAACAGGAAGGCCATTGTGGTAGTTAAGATTATGTGTCAATTTGGCTGGGCCTGGTTGAGTGGCTGGGCAGCTGGATACAGTTTTCCCCATAATGAGACTGGTAATCAACTCCATGAGAGAATCTACCGGAGCAGCTGAGTGGCTGTCTTCAGGATGTGGTCTGGTTCCAGTACATAAGGAGAAGCTTTAGGAATGGTCTGTAGTTTTTGAGACATTTGGGCCCTACATGTTGCTGAGTCTTCAATTAGCGCCCTACCATGTTTCCTTGGAAGGAAGATGGGGCAATCTACTTCCGTAGTGATACTGCCTTGGAAACCCAAGGAAGGGTCGCTATGAGTCGGGGCTGACTCGACGGCACATAACAACAACAGCAACAACAATGTTTCCTGCACAGATCTGTCCTGGAGGAATTGCAGCCGGAATGTTCCTTGGAAGTGAGAATGACCAGACTTCATCTCACCTACATTGATTAGGTTGTTAGAAAAGAACATTCCCTGGAAAAGGATGCCATGCTTGGTAAGGTGGAGGGTTGATGAAAGAGGGGATGGCCCTCAATTAGATGGATTGACACAGTGGCTGTGACAATGGGCTCAAGTACAGCAAGGATCATGGAGCTGGCCCACAATCGGGCAGTATTTCATTCTGTTGTGCATGGAGTCGCTATGAGTTGGAGGTGACTTGGCGGCACCTAACAACAACAACAATGTTTCCTGCTGTTCTTGGGACTGTCTCTGGACTTAAATTTAGTGGCCTGCCATATTGTTTGGTAATATTGGGACTGTGCCATTTTAATTTGTCAACCTTGGACTTGTTAGGCTCTGCAGCCAGCAGCTGCCTGAGTGAAGAGACATTTCTAGCTCCAGTGGACCAGGAGCAAGAAGCAGAGATGAAGCCCAAGGTCAAGGGGTTTTCATGCAGCCCCTAGAGCCTGGTACTTTGAAATTGGACTTCTGGCCTCCAAAATTGTAAGAGAATAAACTCCAGTTCGTTACATCCATCCATCCTTCTGTGGTATTTCTGTTAGAGTGGCAAAAAGTAACCTAAACAACCCTCAACAAGGTGGCTCTGTGTCAGCGAGACAGCTGTAACAATGGGCTCAAACATAGCCATGCTTGTGAGATAGCTATGGACCGGGCAGTGTCTCATTCTGCTGTGCATAGGGTCACTTTGAGTTAGAGCTAACTCCATGGCACCTAATCACAACAGAAATATGCCATATTTATTTTAAAATTTGGTTTGAGCTCTCAGGCATTATTAAATCCTTTGATATTGATGAGAAAATCAAGGTTCCATAAACTTGAATAAGCTAATTAAAGTCAACACACTTGGCAATGGCAAGGACAATGCTCAAAGCCAGGTACATTTTTACCCATGAAATATTCTTTCTATAATTACATTATAATGTTTCACAATTTATAATTACAGTTTTATATACACATCTATTGTTTGCTGTCTATGATTTAATCAAACCAAG
>NW_006933773.1:0-649 GCF_000298275.1 Orycteropus afer afer
AGACATCTATAGAGCACTTCACCCAACAGCAGCACAATATACATTCTTCTCCAGTGCACATGGAACTTTTTCTACAATAGACCATACATTAGGCCATAAAGCAAGCCTTAATAAATTTAAAAACGTCAAAATACAGCAAAGCATCTTCTCAGATCATAATGCTATCAAATTAGAAATCAACAACAGGAAGATCCACAGGAAAAGTGTAAACACATGGAAACTGAACAACATCCTCCTTGAGAGAGACTGGGTAAGAGAAGAAATCAAACTTGAAATTTGAAAATTTCTTGAATCAAACGAGAATGAAAACACAACATACCAAAATCTTTGGGACACTGTAAAAGCAGTGATCAGAGGCCAATTTATAGCAATAAATGCACACATCAGAAAAGAAGAAAGAGCCAAAATCAACACTTTAAACGAACAACTCCAACAATTAAAGAAAGAACAGCAAGAAAAGCCTACAGTCACTAGAAGAAAGGAAATAATCAAGATTCAAGGAGAAATCAATGAAACAGAAAATAGAAGGATTATAGAAAACATCAACAAGACCTGAAGTTGGTTTTTTGAAAAGATCAATAAAATTAACAAACCACTGGCAAATTTAACAAAGGAAAAGAGGGAGAGAATACAAATAACACGAATAAGA
>NW_006933773.1:3003-3894 GCF_000298275.1 Orycteropus afer afer
CCTCGATAACAAAAAGACAAACAATCCAATTAAAAAATGGGCAGAAGACATGAATACACACTTCACCATGGAGGATATTCAAGCGGCCAACAAACATATGAAGAAATTCTCACGATCATTAGCTATTGTTGTTGTTGTTGTTATGTGCCGTCAAGTCAAACCCGACTCATAACGACCCCTCATTGAGTTTCTGAGGCAGTATTAATAATTAGCTATTGTTGTTGTTGTTATTTGCTGTCGAGTCAGCCCTGACTCATAGCGACCCCTCCTTGGGTTTTCGAGGCAGTGTCACTACGGAAATAGGATTGCCCAACCTTCCTTTCGAGGAGTGGCTGGTGGGTTTGAACCGCCAACCTTCTGGTTAGCAGTCAAGTGCCTTAGGCACTATGCTACCAGAGCTCCTTTTGCTGTTGTTGTTGTTGTTGTATGCCATCGAGTCAGCCCTGACTCATAGTGACCCCTCCAGAGCTCCTTAGAGAGATGCAAATCAAAACAACCATGAGGTACCATCTTGCTCCAGCACTGGTAGCAAAATTGAACAAGACAGAAAATAGCAAATGCTGGTGATGTTGTGGAGAGATTGGGACTCTCATACACTGCTGGTGGGATTGTAAAATGGTACAATTATTGTGGAAAGCAGTATGGTGATTCCTTCAAAAGTTGGAATTAGAAATATCATTTGACCCAGCCATTCCATTACTAGGTATATACCCTAAGGAAGTGAAAGCCTTGATAAGAGCAGATATATGCACACCCATGTTCATCACAGCACTATTTACAGCAGCCAAAGGATGGAAACAACCTAGATGTCCATCAGCTGAGGAATAGATAACCAAACTATGGTACATACACACAATGGAATACTATGCAACACTAAAGAATAATGTAGAA
>NW_006933774.1:0-1289 GCF_000298275.1 Orycteropus afer afer
TGAGGGAGGGAGTTGCCTCCCGCTCTGGCAAACCTCAGTGAGCTTTCTGGTTCTGGGATCAACGTAAGCAACCTCAATGACAGTTTCCCAGCCCCAGAGTAAACCAGTAGTCTCCAAACTGGGCTACCTGTCCCATGGCAGAGGTACAAGAAGATCTGGTAAAGAGTAGACAGCAAAACATTATTGCTTGTCTTTTTATCTGTTTTTCTTATTCTTTTTACATTTTCTATTTTCACCTTTGATAATGTACAAAATATGCATATGTCATTTCAGTAGTATTAGTTGTAAATAAATAAATTTAACTAATTTAAATAAATTCTCAAAAAGCTTTGACTGCAAGGGATTCCTGAAAAAAAGTTTGAAGAACCTTGATTCAAAGGCTTGCTCCGTTTTAAACAGAGGTAAAGAGTGCCTATTCATTTTAAATTTAAATAAAGAAAAAGGATCAAGTATGTTTCCAGGGGTGAGTTCTAGGTATTGATAAATCACACTAAGTAGGAAAAAAAGAGAGGCCAGGTTTGGCAAGACATTGTTGTGATGTTATGTGCCATTGAGTCAGACCCGACTCATAGCAACACCTCCTTGGGTTTCCGAGGCATATCATTAGGGAAGTAGATTGCCCCATCTTCCTTCCGAGAAGAAGCTGGTGGGTTTGAACCACCAGCCTTCTGGTTAGCAGTCAAGTGCCTTAGCCACTATGCTACCAGAGCTCCTTGGCAAGACATTAGAAAGTCATTAAAAAGAGATCAAAGGTGGGTTAAGAGTCCATATTAACCACTGCCATCGAGTCAGATCCGACTCATAACGACCCCTCCTTGCGTTGCTGAGGCGGTATCACTATGGAAGTAGATTGACCAACCTTCCTTTTAAGGAGTGGCTGGTGGGTCCATATTAGGTAGAAGAAAACTGTAAAGGCCAGAGCTCATGAGCTGTGCCTGTTACACTCACCTAGTCAGCATCCACAAGGATAGGTTGACACAGTTGTCGTATGTTTAGCTTTGCAAGTTCAGTTTTGAAAAGGCTCCACCTTAGATCGAAAAATTGAGTTTTCCATGGTTGTGATTTAACAAAGAGAGTATCAGTAGATATCAGAGTTTCAGTGTTGACCACTGCTTAATCTAATCCTAGCTTGATCCTGGATAGCTTGAGAGTTTTGGAAAATATCCTCCTTGAATTAACAAGGAAGGTCATAAATAAAATCAAAAAGCTTTACAGAGGCTCCCAGCTCCTAATAAGACAGAGTAAGTATATTCAATCCACTCCTCCACCCTTTCTCTCACACTGAATGA
>NW_006933774.1:2549-3134 GCF_000298275.1 Orycteropus afer afer
CGCCGCCATTTTGAAGGTTTAAAAAGTGGCTTGACTATTTTGGATATTTAAAGAGACAACGCTCTTGCAGATTCCTGGGGTGGTAGGACCTAAGAATTACCCTAAAAATCACCCCGCTAGCCAGCGACTGCACGGAGGGCTGTGCATGGTGGCTGGGGAACCAACGGAGAAGGTGAAGAGAAAGGTGGGCTGAGCTGGGGACTTTTGCTGGTCCGGAGGGCGCCGCCATTTTTTAGGTTTAAAAAGCGTCTTGACTATTTGGAATATTTAAAGAGACAGCGCTCTTGCAGATTCCTGTGGTAGTAGGACTTAAGAATTAACCTAAAAATCCCCCTGCTAGCCAGGGACTGCACAGAGGACTGTGCACGGTGGCTGGGGAACCAATGGAGAAGGTGAAGAGAAAGGTGGGCTGAGCTTTAGACTTTTGCCAGTCTGGAGAGCACCACCAGTTTGAAGGTCTAAAAAGCGGCTTGACTATTTTGGATATTCAAAGAGACAGCGCTCTCACAGATTTCTGGGGCTTAAGAACACTTAAGGACACTGGGGGCCTGCAAGACTGAAAAGGTACGACATTCTTCTTGTTAC
>NW_006933775.1:0-1237 GCF_000298275.1 Orycteropus afer afer
GTGGATAGGAAGATTGAACATTGTGAAAATGTCAGTTCTACCCAAAGCAATCTATACATTCAATGCAATCCCAATCCAGATCCCATCAACATTCTTTAGGAGTATGGAAAAACCAGTCACTAACTTTATATGGAAAGGAAAGAGACCTCGGATAAGCAAAGCACTACTGAAGAATAACAAAGTAGGAGGTCTCACACTGCTGGATTTCAAAACCTACTTTACAGCCACAGTAGTCAAAACTGCCAGGTATTGGTACAATGACAGACATATAGATCAATGGAATAGAATTGAGAACTCAGAAATAGATCCATCGACCTATGGTCAGTTGATCTTTGACAAAGGGCTGAAATTCATTAATTGGGGAAGAGAATATTTGTTTAATAAATGGTGCTGGCAAAACTGGAGATCCATTTGCAGAAAAAATGAAACAAGATCTATACCTTACACCATACACAAAAACTAACTCCAGATGGATCGAAGACTTAAATGTGAAACCTAAAACTAGAGAGTTGTTCAAGGAAAAAATAGGGGCAAATTTAGGGGCCTTAATATAGAACCTAAATAAACTATCAAGCATAACCCAAAATGCACAATCAGCAGAAATCAGATGACTGTGACCTAAAAATCAAATTTTTATGTGCTTCCAAAGACTTCTCCAAAAGAGTCAAAAGAGAATCTACAGATTGAGAAAAAATATTTGGCAATGACATATCTAACAAGGGACTTATCTCTAGAATTTATAGAAAACTCCAACACCTCAATAACAAAAAGACAAACAATCCAATTAAAAAATGGGCAGAGGACATGAATAGATACTTCACCAAGGAGGATATTCAAGCGGCCAATAAACATATGAAGAAATGTTCATGATCATTAGCTATTAGAGAGATGAAAATCATCTAGCTCCAGCACTAGTAGCAAAGTTCTACAAGACACAAAATAACAAATGCTGGCAAAGATGTGGAGAGATTGGGATTCTCATACACTGCTGGTGGGACTATAAAATGGTACAACCACTGTGGAAAGCAGTATGGCAATTCCTTTAAAAACTGGAATTAGAAATACCATTTGACCCAGCAATTCCATTACTAGGTGTATATCTTAAAGAAGTGAGAGCCATGACAAGAGCAGACATGTGTATACCCATGTTCATTGCAGCATTATTTACAATAGCCAAAAGATGGAAGCAACCTAGGTGTCCATCAACTGAGGAATGGATAACCAAACTATGGTACAT
>NW_006933775.1:3692-4498 GCF_000298275.1 Orycteropus afer afer
GGCTGCTTATGCACAGGGAGACAGCTCAGGGGGCAGGAGTGCATGGAGGGATGGACACAGGGAAGAGGTAACTATCGGGAGGAAGCGAGAGGGGAGCTGTTGCATTGTGGTAAATTGTAGTCAATGTCATGAGACAAAGTGTATGTGAGATTCTGTATGGAAAATGAATTTGCTCTGTAAATTTTCACCCAAATCACAATAAATAAATAAATAAATAAAATCAAGGTTTTTATTTCATTTTCGGTACTCATAACATCTTTGGTGCTTCCTAGATAGCTGCTAGTTAGGACCAAAGCCCATTCAATTGCCTTATAGAAACAGGAATACTTGAAATAATACAGCATGTTTAAGAACTACACTATTCATAATCTCTTAATATCAAAAGAGATGTCAAACCGAAAAGAAATCAAGCTTTTAGGCCAATATAAGGAGGTAAAGTAGTTGTTTTGTTTTGTTTTTTTCCATGAACATATTGCAGCAGTTCTATGCTTTTTAGTCTGGATAGAAGCACATTTACAGAAAGTGGCATAAAAACTCTCAATAAACTGATTCTTAAGAAGCTTGTTTTAAAGAAAACCAGTTAAAACAACTATTATTCATAGTTACACACAACCACTAAAGCAAAGGTGAAGAAATGGAACATTTTTACCACTTCTGAAGTCCAAAATTGACCAAACATGCAATCAAGATGTATTAATAATTACTGAAAATTGGAATGTGAAAGTTGGAAACAAAGAAGTAGTATTGATGTTGTTGTTGTTAAGTGCCGTCGAGTCATTTCCGACTCATAGCGACCCCATGCACAT
>NW_006933776.1:0-694 GCF_000298275.1 Orycteropus afer afer
GATGTCTATAAGGCCAAGTTGGTGGATTGTATTGTTTAGCTCTTCTGCATCTTTGTTTTCTTTCCAGTTGTTCTTTCAAAGAAAGTGGTGTATTAAAGTCTCCCACTATGACTGTGAAGTCATCTATTTGGCTTTTCAACTCTTTTAAAGGCTGATTTATATATTTTGGGGCTCTTTCATTGGGTCCATAAATATTTATTATGGTTATATCTTCATGTTCAATTGATCCTTAAATCATTATACAATGTCCTTCTTTGTCTCATATGGTGGTTTTTGTCTTAAAGTCAATTTGATAAGAAATTAATATTGCCACTCCTGCTCTCTTACAGGTTCCATTTGTTTGATATATCTTTTTCCAACCTTTGATTTTTTATCTATTTTTGTCTTTATCTCTATGGTATGTGTCTTGTAGGCAGCATATTGATGGTTTGTGTATTCTTATCCAATCTTCAACTCTCTGTCTCTTGAGTGGTGCATTTAAGCCATTAACATTCAGGGTAATTATTGATAAGTTTAAATTTGTTGCTGTCATTTTGTTATGTATTTTTTTCATGGTGTCCCTGGTTTCTTTGTTCCATATTATTTTCTGTGCTGAGCTCATTATGTTTATGTATCATGTTAACATTTCCTTTGTTGCTGTTGTTTTAGTATACACTGAATATTTGTGCTTGTCCTCATTTTTATTGTGATGTGA
>NW_006933776.1:2444-3092 GCF_000298275.1 Orycteropus afer afer
CCTACTTCCGTAGTGATACTGCCTCGGAAACCCAAGGAGGGGTTGCTATGAGTCAGGGCTGACTCGACGGCACATAACAACAACAACAACAAGGACAAAAGTATTAATAATAGTAGTTGTTTTAAAACAGACAAATACAAACAAACTAATCACCTGAAAAAAGAAAGTGACAAAGAAAAAAGAAAAATAATAAAAATAAAAAAGAGGAAAAAAAAAATCAGTGGAGGATAGGGCAGGGCACCCAGGCTCCTTCTGAGCACACAGATTGTGATGGAGTTCCTGTCAGCTCAGAAGGTAAGTGGGAGTGGGGGATGGCCACACCTCTGTTCACCAAGCCAGTGTGGGGTATAAGAGAAACAAGAGGAATGTTGTACCTTTTCAGTTTTGCATGTCCCAAGTGTCCTTGGGGTTGCTGGAAAGCAGAACGTGTTCTTAAGCCCCAGGAATCTGCGAGAGCACTTTATCTTTAAATATCTAAAATAGTCAAGCTGATTTTTAAACCTTCAAAACGGTGGCACCCTCTGGACCTGGCAAAAGTCCACAGGTCAGCCCACCTTTCTCTTCACCTTCTCTGTTTGTTCCCCAGCCACCGTGCACAGTCCTCCGTGAAGTCCCTGGCTAGCAGGGTGATTTTTAGATTAATTCTTA
>NW_006933777.1:0-3200 GCF_000298275.1 Orycteropus afer afer
CCTTGAGTTGTCTCTCCTCACCTGTAACCCTGGGGCTGACTACATATGCCTGGCATATGGTCCAAAAAACCAAACTTACTGCCATTGAGTCGGATCCAACTCATAACGATGCCTCCTTGGGTTGCCAAGGTGATATCACTATCGAAGGAGACTGCCCAATCTTCCTTCCAAGGAGTGACTGGTGAGTTTGAACCGCCAGCCTTCTGGTTAGCAGTCAAATGCCTTAGGCACTGTACCAGCAGATTTCCCTGGCACATAGTAGATGCTCAATATATATTTGTTTTCTAAATTTAGCTCCAATTCCTCCGAGTAGCCATCAAGTGTCAAGCCCTGTGCTAGGAACTTTCACATGTATGGGGTCACCTGCTGCTTACAGCTCCTCTGGAAGGTGGATGGTATCATGCCAGTTTTACAGATGAAGGACTCAAGGCTAAGAGAACTTACATCATCTAAATGCCAGTGGTAAAGTTGGAACTCCCATACAAGAGCATATTCCAAGACCAATGTCTTTCCACTATCTCACACCTGCATGACTGTGTTTTTTATTTTGCTTTGTTTTTTACTCTTCTCTGATGCTGATTTATAAGCAAGTTTCCAAGATACTGCCTAGAAGAATCTCTGTAATCTTCACAAGAATAAGGGTAAAAAGCTTGGCATTCTGCTTCCCCCTCCTCGAAGTTCCTCCCCTAGAGTTGCTCTCCCTTCCTCCTCTTGCCCCTCACTCACTGGATGAGGGTGCTTAGCACCAAGACTAGAAGTCTCCATTTTAGCTATTGTCAGACACAGTTAAAAATATATATATAACAGAAGTATAACGGATAGTCTTAAAGACGAGTAAATTATCACTCTGGGCAAGTGAAATTCACCCTCCAGTTTTGGCATGACAGAAAAGGCATGGAGAGGTAAGCTGATGAAATTTAATTGGAGCTGGGAAGAGAAGAGTAGCAAGGTCAAGGGAATAACGGAATCTTTTGCTTTATAGGTTCTGACCGATTTTCTTTCTTAAAATCTTAATAACAAAAAATTTCAAACATACAATTTAGGCTAGTATAATTTTATAATGAACTAGCAGAAAAATTAGTATAATGAACACATATATCCAACAGTTAGCAAGATTTTGCTGCATTGGCTTCGTCTTTTTTTTTTTTAATGCAATTCCCTGACTTGGTGTTATTTCAACCCCCAGCCCACCCCCACTGTAGTATGTATCTGTAAAAATGGATGTTTTTTTTAAAACCTAACTACAGGATCAGTTCTTCACCTAAATGACTTGACGAAAACCCCTTGGTGTCATCTAATATCAGAGCCATATTCAAATTTCTCTGATTGTCCTACTTTCTTCTTTTTTCTTCCTCCCATGCCTCTTCTTTTCAATTTTTCTTCTTCTATTTCTCCTTCCTTTCTCCCTTCCTCCCTCCTTCCTTCCTTCTTTCCTGTCCTCTTCTTTCTTTCTTCCTTTCTCTCTCTCTGTTTCCATTATTCAACAATTGATACGTTTGAATCAAGATCTCAGATCTACACACTGACTTTGGTTGTTGTTTCTTAAATCTATTTAATCATATAGTCTCTTTCCCAAGCCTCACCCAAACCCTCCTCTTTTTTTAAGGTCCGTGTTTTGGTGGGAGTCAAGTCCACTATCCTATAGAGTGTCCCACATTCTATACTAGTCTATTTCCATGCAGTGAAATTTAACTTGTTCTCTCATCCTCATCATTCCTGTAAACTAAAATCTGGCTTAATCTGCTTCAGGGTTTTCTTGGTGATGACTCTTCTGGGGTGGTGTTGCAATGTTCACATTGGACCAAATCAGGAGACAACAATATCAATTGTCTCACTCTGAACAGTGCTGAGATTGGTCAGGGGTTCAGATGGTTGCTCCGTGCTTTTCTGACTTAAACATGTTGCAGTATGGCAATCATGAAGCAAGTTACAGAAAGTCAAGTTAAGACTTGTCTTTAATCATTTACGAACCACTGACTGGGTCCCTACTGTGTGCCAGGCACTCTGTTGTGTTGAGAGGCTACAGAGATAGATAAGATATGTTCTTCTTGAAAAATATCATTGGGATGAAAGAGACAAACTATAAACTACCCTAACCTTATCCCAAGAATGGCTTCCATCTCTGCAGGTTCACAGCCCTATAAATCTTTAAAAAACACAGCCAGGGGCCTGGGAGCACCAACATTGTCTCCTGAGACATTGTCTCGCCTGGAGCCTGCAGCTTTTCCGGACTCTTGGGTGGTCATGAGCTCCTCTGTTCTCCCTCCCGGCGTTGAGCGTGTTCTCAGACAATAACCACACGGTGCCCAGATTGAGGCCTTTTCGGATGCTAAAGTTTGGCTTCAGAATTCAATGGACAATTTGATTTTTCATTTTATGTTTTATGTGTTCGATTTTAAAAAATGGAAAAGCTCGCCTCCCAAAGAGTGAAAGAATGTGTCACCCATGGTCATGAATGCACTTGCTTTAAATTTCTAAGTAATATGAGGCTAGGAAGCTCTGGTTGTGTAGTGCCTAAGGCACCTGACTACTAACCAGAAGGGTGGCTGTTCAAACCCACCACCCACTACTGAGAAGGAAGACTGGGAAATCTACTTCCATAGAGATACTACCTTGGAAACCCGAGGTCACTATGAGTGGAGACTGACTCTACAGCAGTAAGTTTGGTTTTTTGTTTTTTGGTTTTTGATGAGGCCAAGGAGCTCTGGTGGTGTAATGGATGAGGCATTTGGCTACGAACCAGAAGGTCAGCAGTTCAAACCTACCAGCTGCTCTGCAGAAGGAAGATGGGATGATCTATTTCCGTAAAGATTTACAGCCTCAGAAACCCAATGGGGGTCACTGTGAGTCAGAATGAACTTGATGGTATTGAGTTTGGTTTTTGGTTATGAGGCTATGTGTGAATGGGGGAAACTTACTCTGTACTTAGCCAAAAACAGAATATTAGAATTGAGTTAACTCTCCCTAACTCATTTTATGAAGCAAGCATAACCTTAATACCAAAACCAGGAAAAGACATCACTCAGAAGGAAAACTACAGGCCAATATCCCTCATGAATATAGATGCAAAAATCTTCAACAAAATCCTAGCCAATAGACTACAACATATCAAGAAAATCATTCATCATGACCAAGTGGGGTTCATACCAGGTATGCAGGGATGGTTCAACATTAGAAAAACAATCAATGTTATCCACCAC
>NW_006933778.1:0-799 GCF_000298275.1 Orycteropus afer afer
AGACCCTCTTCAACAAAGAAAAGGGAAACCAATTAACACAGACACAGAAGATAATCCTGGACCCCTGAACCTTGAAGGGAAGGATATAGAAGTGGCCTAAACCCCAACTAGCAGAAGAATTTGCATGAAAATACCAAAATAGAAGACAGATGGTGCTGCTGTCTGGCAGCGATCCTGAGTGATCCTCATGACACAGACAGCTTGGAGATTCCTGAGTGGTGGTAGGACCTAAGAATTAATCTAAAAATCATCCTGCTAGACAGGGACTGCACTGAGGAATGTGCACGGTGGCTGGGGAACAAACGGAGAAGGTGAAGAGAAAGGTGGGCTGAGCTGTGGACTTTTACTGGTCCAGAGGGTGCCATCATTTTGAAGGTTTAAAAAGCAGCTTGACTATTTTGGATATTTAAAGAGAGAGCACTCTCACAGATTCCTGGGGCTTAAGAACATGTTCTGCTTTCCAGCAACCCCAAGGACACATGGGACCTGAAAGATGGACAAGTTTTTTGATGGTTATTCAATTGAAATTTGTGTCTAACTGAGTGGGAGACAACAACAGTCCCCATAAGACACACCTACACCCACACCTCCTGCAACTTCACTTACTGAGCAAGAGCCAATACCTCCTTCTCCACCAATGGGCCAATGATAATAAACCACCAAGAAGAGCCTGAATCATCCTTGGCTGCTCTTCACAAACAGTTAAAAGAGATCTAAATACAGCAATGCCATGATGCCTCGGATACAGCAGACCATTACAGTCCACACAAAGAAGTAAGATAAAGTGGTAGAAACAAGG
>NW_006933778.1:3485-4103 GCF_000298275.1 Orycteropus afer afer
CTTAATAAATTTAAAAACATTGAAATACTGCAAAACATCTTCTCAGATCATAAATCTATCAAATTAGAAATCAACAATAGGAAGATCAACAGGAAAAGAGTAAACACATGGATACCAAACAACACCCTCCTTGAGAAAGACTGGGTAACAGAAGAAATCAAAATTGAAATTCAAAAATTCCTTGAATCAAATGAGAATGAATACACAACATACCAAAATCTTTGGGACACAGTAAAAGCAGTGATCAGAGGCCATTTTATAGCAATAAATGCACACATCAAAAAAAGAAGAAAGAGCCAAAATCAACACTTTAAATGAACATCCCCAACAATTAGAGAAAGAACAGCAAGAAAGGCCTACAGTCACCAGAAGAAAGGAAATAATCAAGATTTAAGCAGAAATCCATGAAACAGAAAATAGAAGGGCTATAGAAAAAATCAACAAGACCAGAAGTTGTTTTTTTGAAAAGATCAATAAAATTGACCAACCACTGATAAATTTAACAAAGGAAAAGAAGGAGAGAATACAAATAACATGAATAAGAAATGAAATGGTTGACATCACAACAGAACCCATTGAAATAAAAAGGATAATATCAGGATACTATGAAGAACTGTA
>NW_006933779.1:0-894 GCF_000298275.1 Orycteropus afer afer
TTTTTTTTTTTTTTTTCTCCTCAAGGTTTTGTTTTAGTTCCCTAGACACAAGCATCTTTTTCTGTTACTAAAGAAAAGGTTCCATAGCTGAGTTTCCTCCCTCATCTACCACCATCTAGGGTGTCACAGGATGAACAGGTTTACACTACAGGGCTATTCTATTCTGTGTTCTTCTTCATTTCTGCATTTGGAGTGAGAGTTGAGGAAAGTGAAATTTCTTTTTCTTTTTTCCCTTTATTTTCCTTAAGAGTGAATGAAGTAAGCAAAATGTGATTGGGCTGGAGTTAAGGAAAAAGGAATTGTTTTACCAGACTCACATTCCAAAACTGTTATAAATAAATAAATTAGAAGCCCAGATTTGGATACATCCAGGCTGATATGTTCCCTGAGAAGCAGACTCACCCACTGGATGATGCCACTGACGTGCTCTGAGTATATTAGTGGTCTCTGCTAAGTAAAATTTTATTTCAGAAGGGGCACTGTCATTAGTGTATGCCCTCCGAGATTCAGGGTTTTGAAAAATGCCTAAACAAGGTTGGGTGCTTAGCTGGTGTTCTAGTTACCTAGTGTTGCTCTGACAAAAATATACCACAAATAGGATGGCCTTAATAAACAGGAGTTTATTCTTACAATTTAGAGGCTTTAAGTCCAAGTTCAAGTGCCAGGCTCTAGGGGCTGGGTGAAAGCCCCTCAACCTTGGGATCCAGCTCTGCCTCCTGCTCCTGGCCCACTGGAGCTAGAGGTTTTCTTCACTCAGACAGCTGCTGGCTGATGAGCCTGAAAAACCCAAGGTTGACACGTAAAAAGGCATAGTCCTGATGTTACCAAACCACATGGCAGGCCATTAATTCAAGTCCATTGTAAGTCCCAAGGTTGGCAGAGCATGGCAGGCTG
>NW_006933779.1:1544-3269 GCF_000298275.1 Orycteropus afer afer
GTCTGGATTATCCCAAACCAGAAAGACCCCTTTGTTGGCAGCCCATGGTCTGGCTGAAACAAGCCAGAAGCAAATTATCTTCTCAAATGCAGTAACTAACTCATCTGATAAGAGCTACCAATATTGTTTGGCAAGTGTCAGGGGCTATATGAACACAAGATCATTTAATCCTCACCATCACCCAATGAAGCATGCAGTGTTATCACTTTTTTTATTAGATGATGGGACTGGCTCAATGAGGAAAGGGAATGTTGACATCACAAGCTAGTATGTAGGGAGGTGGATATAAGCTATGTTTATGTCATTTCCAAACTTGTGTTTTTACTATTGCACCCTTGGGGCAAAAGGCAGAGAATTAGGTTTGCATTCTTACCAGTATCTTTGAGATTAATGACCCTTTCTTTCATGTGTCTGTGAAAGTGAAAATTTTAGGATCTTTGAGAAAAAATGTCAACACACCGGTAGGCTGCTGGAGAGAAACTTTGTTATGGATCAAACTCAAGGCTACTCTCTATTTATAGTTCCTTTAGTTATCACAAAGGAGCTCTGAGGGTGTAGTGGTTAAGGCATTTGGCTGCTAACCAGAAGAAGGTTAGAAGTTCAAATCCACCAGCTGCTCCCCACAAGAAAATTGGGGAAAGTCTGCTTCCATAAAGATTTACAGGCTTGGAAACACAAAGGGAGTTGCTATGATTCAGAATCAACTCTATGGCAGTGAGGTTTTTTTTTTTTTTTTTTGATTAGTTATCACAAATATTTTTGCAAAGAGTCCAGGCTCAAATAAATAAACTAGTAATTTCCCTCTAAGTCTCAAATATGCAGCGTTAAGAATCTGGAATCTTGACTAGGAAGGGAAACAGCAAGGAGAGAGGCAACCTGAGCTGTTGACTTTCCACTGTCCAGGTGCAGCCACTTTGATTGTTTACATGCGGCAGCCATTTTGGGTATTTACAATGGCTGAGGGTGTGGCCATTTTGAATGTTTACAAGTGGTGGCCATTTTGGATTTTAAAGTGATAGCATTCCCATTCTAATACCAGGGACCTAAGAATAGGCTCTGTTTGCCAAGGTCAGCAGGGACATATAGAGGCTGACAACAGGAAAGGAGACAGATGGTGAGTGTTAAAGTGCTGTCAACTAGAGAATAGAGGAGCACAGTACCCTGCTTACATAGATAACATACTAAGAAAACAAAAATTGTGGGCAAGTCACTCCAACATACAATCAGCAATAAAATATATACACAAAAACATCACAATGCCTCAGACAACAGAGTATCACAGTCCACACAAAGAAGCAAGATGAAACAGAAGAAACAAGGGACCAGTATACAAACTCAAAACATATCCCTGAGGAAAACGCAACATTGGAACTCCCTGATAAGGAATTCAAAAAATGATATTTAGGTATCTTCAATGAATTGAGAGACAGATCAAGGAAAACACAGAGAAAACCCTGGAACAACTTCAAAAGACAATATAAGAACAAAATGATAAAATAAATGAAAAATTAGAAGTGATACAAAATCTACACACAGAAATCCAGAAGATTAATACTAAATTTTCAGGAATAGATAAGACATTGAATGGACAAAGGAGCAGAACTGAATCAATGGAAGATGGAATTAGGGAGACTGAAGGAAAATACGTGAACACTTCTTTGGAAAGGGATAATTCAGAAAAAAGATCAAAACAAAATGAAGAAAGCCTAAAGTTCATATGGGATA
>NW_006933780.1:0-3277 GCF_000298275.1 Orycteropus afer afer
TATCTATCTATATCTATCTATGTATCTATGTATCTACGTATCTATCTATAGTCTTTGTCTTTGGAGATTGGGTCATTTTGTATGAACTTACACATGCATTTTAACACCCACATATATTTTAAAAATCATAAAATTTACTTCAGTAAAAAATTGAAGTAATAGCATCATTTTGTCAGTTGTTGTAATAACTCCACTTGTAGAAAGTTGTGGATCAATTGGTTTATCCCTGGGAGTAAAGATGCTTTTTCTAGTCAAAATTAGTTAGAGTTCTTCTTGGTCACAGCCAGATACCCAGAGGGAGCAAATGATTGAAACTGTGGGCTGGGGACCATAGTTTCAAGGGACATCAAGCTCAATTGGCATAACATACTACACAAAACATTGTTCTACCTCCTACTTTGGCGAGTAGTGACTGGGATCTTAAAAGCTTGCAAGCAACCATCTAGATGCACAATAGGTCTCTCCTCATCCAGAGCAAATAAGAATGAAGAAAACCAGAGATACATGGAAAAAAATAGTCCTTACAACTCGTATACCATACAATCGTCAGCCTATACAACTATGAGACCAGTAGAACTAGATGGTGCCTGGCTACCACCGTAAACCACTGGGAGGGGTATCTATGTAGGGGTTCTTGGATAGAGAGGGAAAACAATGTGAAACCAAACTCAAAATCATTTGGAAAACAAAGGGGGCGTGTCCAGGTTTGCTGGACCAGCCTTCCACCAGCCTGGTGAAACCGCTGAGACTATGGTCCCTAGCTGCCCTTCAGGTCTGGAATTGAACCCATACCTGTGGCTTCCAGTCAAACAAAAGACAGGCATATGAGTTGAACATTTATCTGAGGTAAATACACTCCTTGGAGACAAAAATTATGGGAGAAAGAAGGGCAGTTTATGCACAGAGAGAGTGTTCAGGGGGCAGGAGTGAATGGAGAGATGGACACAGGGAAGTGGCAACTATCAGGAGGAAGTTGAAGGGGAACTGTTGCATTGGGGAAATTGTAGTCAATGTCATGAGACAACGTGTGTGTGAACTGCTGTATGGAAAGTGAGTTTTCTCTGTAAACTTTCACTCAAATCACAATTTAAGACATAAATAAATAAAACTAGTGAGAGTTGTTTGTATCATTCTTTTCTCTTTCTCTTCATATATTTCATGGTAACTTTTACTGTTTCCTTAATCTGCCTGTCAACTTAGGAAAAGTAATCAGTAATTGGGTGGATGTGTCTAGGCAACTGAAGCTCTAGATACAGTTTAGAAAACAAAATCTGTACGGCAGTGTTTTGAACAATAAATCATAAAATTATACATCTGCCAGTAAATGTGACAATGATAACAGCAAATTACCCATTGCAACATTTTATGTAGTACATAGTATGATACTATGTAGAAAATAACAAAATGATTGCAAGTGAGGCTCATCATAGAATATATTGTAAGTCAGATACTACCTGTAATTGGAAGTTCTTGGTCTCTAGAGGATAATGCTTCCACCAGGTTATACAATAGTGGTTACATAAATTTCAAAATTCAATTGCTGCATGGACTTTGAGGCATAACCATTGAATTTTTAAAGTTTTAAAGTATATCAATATTTGGTTGAAGTTACTGATCTTGCTTGACAAGAAGAAGTTGTGTTGCTTCTAAACAGGAGGACTGTGTCAAATTCAGGACATCCTCTAAGATCCCATTTAGTTCTAGTGCAATACTAGAGTTCAATGGAAAATGGTGTTGTTGTTACCTGCCTTCAAATTGGACCTGACTCATAGTGATCCCTCCTTGGGTTTAAAAAATAGCAACTGAAAAAGCAGGATTATTGAGGACAAAGAAACTCAGGATGAATTAGGTCATCTCAGCAGATGAGGGAATAGCTAAGGTACTATATCCTTACTGAGGGTAAGGAATATTGGAATGTAGTGAATGAAGGAAGCGAAGCCATAGATATAATTTACAGCCTTGTTAGTAACTACAGTTACAAGGACTGTAGAAGCTTTGTGTGTTTCCTACTTGCTTATTATATGTGTTTATTTGTAAATGCTTACGATTTTTTCTCAAAATTTTATTTTGTTGTTGAGAATATACACCACAAAACATAAACCAATTCAAACACTCCTACAGTTCAGTGACACTGATTACATTCTTTGAGCAACCATTCTCACCCTCTTTCTAAATTCCTCTTCCACCATTAACATAAACTCATTGCCCCTAAGCTTCCTGTCTAATCTACCAAATTGCTGTTGTCACTTTGATACCATACCATATAGATAGCTCTTAAGGGAGCATAATGCTCAAGTCACATTGTTTTTACTAGTTAAGCTAAACTACTGTCTAGCTTTAAGACTTCAGGGGATATTTCTGGTTTAAGTTTTTTTTTTTTAATTGTGATTTGGGTGAAGGTCTACAGAGCATATTTACTTTCCATACAGCGGTTCACATATACTTTGTCTCATGACATTGACCACAGTTTACCGCAATGCAACAGCTTCCTCCCCCTAGTACCTCTTCCCTATGTCCATCCCTCCATGCACTCCTGTCCCCTAAGCTGTCTCCCTGTGCATAAGCATCCCTTCTTCCTCCCATGATTGTTCTTTCCAAGGAGTGTATCTACTTGAGGTAAAAGTTCAACTTATATGCCTGTCTTTTGCTTGGTTGGAAACCACAGATGTGGGTTCGATTCCAGATCTGAAGGGCAGTTGGGGCCATAATCTCAGTGGTTCCACTGAGTGGTTCCACTAAATGGTTCCACTTAGTGGTTCCACTCAGTGGTTCTATTGGACCAGCAAACCTGGTCCCCCCAGTTTTTTGTTTTTTTCTCCGATGATTTTGAATTTTGTTCCACATTGTTCTCCCTCTCTATCAAAGATCTCCTATGCAGATCCCCTTCCAAGAGGATGACAGTGGTAACCGGGCTCCATCTAGTTCTTCTGGTCTCATAGTTGTATAGGCTGCAGATCGGATGGTGTACCAGTCGCTAGGACTGATTGTTTCCATGAGTTTTTGTTTTCTTCATTCTTCTTTGCTCTGGATGAGGAGAGATCCATCATTATATCTAGATGGAAGTTTGCTAGTTTTAAGATTCCAGTTGCTACTTTCCAGAGTAAGAGGTAGAACAATGTTTTGTATAGTATGTTAGCCAATTGAGCTTGATGTCCCCTGCAACTATGGTCCCAAGCCCACAGGTTCAACTACTTGGTCCCTCTGGGTAGCTGGCTGTGACCAAGCAGTGACCACAACCTTGCCCCATGTCAACTCTACTATTGTTGTTGTTGTTATG
>NW_006933781.1:0-681 GCF_000298275.1 Orycteropus afer afer
TCATTAGCTATTAGAGAGATGCAAATCAAAACAACAATGAGATACCATCTTGCTCCATCACTAGTAGCAAAGTTCAAAAAGACAGAAAATAACAAATGATGGTAAGGTTGTGGAGAGATTGGGACTCTGATACACTGCTGATGGGACTGTAAAATTGTACCACCATTGTGGAAAGCAGTATGGCGATTCCTTCATAAGTTGGAATCAGAAATACGATTTGACCCAGCCATCTCGTTACTATGTATATACCCTAAAGAAGTGAGAGCCATAACAAGAACAGATATATGCACACCCATGTTCATCGCAGCCCTATTTACAATCGCCAAAACAAGGAAACAACTTAGATGTCCATCAACTGAGGAATGGATAACCAAACTATGGTACATACACACAATAGAATACTATGCAATGCTAAAGAATAATATAGAATCTGCAAAACACCGGATAACGTGGATGAACTTGGAGGACATTATGCTGAGTGAAATAAGTCAATCACAAAAGGACAAATATTGTATTAGTCCACATTGTAAAAGTCAAGAAAAGGTTTATCTGTTGAAGGAAATTTTCTTCTTTGGTTACCAGGGGTAGGAGGGGAGAGGGGAGGGACTGCTATTAGATAGATAGAGATAGATATTGATTTGGGTGAAGAGAAAGGCAACGTACCAAATGTGAGTGACCAAT
>NW_006933781.1:1241-3126 GCF_000298275.1 Orycteropus afer afer
CATGTGAGTTAAACATTTACCTCAAGTAGACACACGCCCTGGAGAGAACAATCATGGGAGAAGGAAGGGCTGCTTATGTACAGGGAGACAGCTCAGGGGGCAGGAGAGTATGAAGGGATGGACAGTAGGAAGTTGCAACTATGGGGAGGAAGTGGGAGGGGATCTGATGCATTGTGGTAAACTGTGGCTAATGACATGTGACAAAGTATATGTGAACTGCTGTATGGAAAGTGAATTTGCTCTGTAAATCTTCACCCAAATTACAATTAAAAAAAATATATATGAGGAAAAATATGTTAAGAAAATTAATGGTCCGTTCATTAAGTCCAGTAAACAGATGCAGAAGAATGTCACAAAGAGAAAATGAAAAGAAGAATGTCAAAGGAGTAATTAAATTTCCCAGAGTAGATTATGAATTTCCAAATTAAAAAGGCTACATCAAAAATCTAGTGTAAGGTATGAAAACTTACTCACACCTAGGCACATCAGTGGGAGATTTCGGATCGTAGCATAAAAAGGATATCCTCAAAGCTTCCAAGGGAGCTCTGGTAGCGCAGTGCCTAAGGCATTTGACTGCTAATCAGAAGGCTGGTGGTTCACACCCACCAGCTACTCCTCGGAAGGAAGGCTGGGCAATATACTTCCGCAGTGATATAGCCTTGGATACCCAAGGAGGGGTCACTGTGAGTCAGGTCCGACTCAAAGGCACATAACAACAACAACAACAAAAGCTTGCAAAGACAAAAGACTGGTCACATATAAAAGATAAGCGCAGTTAGTTGCATTATATCTCTCAATAGCAACACTGGAAGTAAGAAGACCGTGGATATATTAAAGACAGTTTGAGATATGCAAAGTCTTTTTTTTTTTTTTTTTTTCCTTTTGCTGTGGTGGAAACATACACAAGAAGACATTCACCAACATAACAACTTCCACATTTATAGCTCAGGGACACTGATAACATTTTTCATGTTGTGCCATCATTATTGCTATCCTTTTCCAAAATATGAGATACACAAAGTCTTTAAAAAAAAAAATCTCCTTTGTACTGTTTCTCATCTCATATCAGTGAGGCTTCACTAAAATGAAGGTGCATGCCCAGAATTCAGGGGAGAAAAAAAAGTGAAAGGAACGCCCCAGGATGTGGATAATGGAAAATTCTAGATAACAGCTGTCGCTACCCTACAGACATCACTGTATACTGAAGCCAAATAGAAAGTTCTGGAGGAGAGACTTCCAAAGGAAATCAAACTGCAAGAACAACTAACGTGTTTGAAATTACTGAGAACTGAATTAGATAAGTGGGGAAGTTTCAGGATGGAAAACTAAGCAAACAGGATAATTATTTGTTCAGGAAATAAGTCCTACAAAAAAGGAAAAGTAATCATAATATATGACTTTTATAATATATCATAATAGGACTAAGCAGAGAATAAAAGTAATATGGTAATGCTAATATAAAAAAATAATTTAAACACAACTAAAACTCATCTTTTTATAGTGTAAAGCCAATGCCTAAAACCAATATAAACATGTTGAGAGACACAGAGCTAGAAACAAAACAAGGGGCTGGCGAGGAGTAGTACAACTGCTATTTTTCTGCTAATTGCCTTACAGAGTTATTTGTGCCTTTATATACAAATAACATTTTGATTAAACTAAAAATTAAATTAGGGGAGTTCTGGCAAGATGGTGGACTAGGAAGAAAGACTGCACAGACCCTCTACAACAAAGAAAAGGGAAACCAATTAACAGAGACACAAAAGATAATCCTGGATGCCTGAGCCTTGAAGGGAAGGATATAGAAGTGGACTAAACCACAACTAGCAGGAGAATTTGCATGAAAATACCAAAAAAGGATACAGATGGAGCTGCGGTCTGGCAG
>NW_006933782.1:0-1472 GCF_000298275.1 Orycteropus afer afer
GCAATCTACTTCCGTAGTGATACTGCCTTGGAAACCCAAGGAGGGGTTGCTATGAGTCGGGTCCGACTCGACGGCACATAACAACAACAACAGCGTCCTTCAAGTTATGAGGTGATTTGCAGATTCTTCCTTATTCTTTAATATTACATAATATTCTATTGTGTGAATGTACCATAGTTTGGTTATCCATTCAACTATTGATGGGCACTTATGTTGTTTCCATCTCTTTGCTGTAGTGAATAGTGCTGCAATAAACATGGGTGTGCATAAATTTATTCATGTCCTGGATCTCACCTCTTTAGGATATATACCTAGTAATGGAATTGCTGGACAAATGATATTTCTATTTCCAGCTATTTAAGGAAATGCCATGACGTTTTCCACAGTGGCTGTACCACTTCACAATCCCACTAGCAGTGTATGAGAGTCTCTGCACCCTCATCAGTATTTGTTATTTTGTGCTTTGCTGAACTTTACTATTACTGCTGGGGTGAGATGCTATCTCGTTGTTGTTTTGATTTGTATCTCTATAATGGCTAATGATTGTGAGCATTTCCTCAAGTGTTTGTTGGCCATCTGTATATCTTGTAGAGTTTTCCATCAATCTTAGAGATAAGTCCCTTGTCAGATATGTCATTGCCAAATATTTTTTTCCCAATCTATATGTTCTCTTTTGATTCTTTTGGAGAAGTCTTTGGAAGCTCGTAAAAAATTAATTTTTAGAAGGTCCCATTCATCTAGTTTATCTTCTGCTGTTTGTGCATTTTGGGTTATGCTTGATAGTCTATTTATGCCATATATTAGGGCCCCTAAATTTGCCCCTACTTGTCCCTTGAGGAACTCTATACTTTTAGGTTTCACATTTAAGTCTTTGATCCATCTAGAGTTAGTTTTTGTGTATGGCATGAGGTACAGATCTTGTTCATTTTTCTGCAAATGAATATTCAGTTTTGCTAGGATCATTTATTAGAAAAACATTCTGTTTCTCATTTAATGGATTTTGGTCCTTTGACAAAGATCAGCTGACCATAGTTCAATGGATCTATTTCTGGGTTCTCAATTCTATTCTATTGATCTATGTATCTGTCATTATACCAATACCAGGCAGTTTTGACTACTGTGGCTGTGTAGTAGGTTTTGAGATCTGGCAGTGTGAGACCTCCTACTTTGTTGTTCTTCTTCAGTAGTGCTTTGCTTATCTGAGGTGTCTTTCCTTTCCCCATAAAGTTAGTGATTGATTTAGCCATATCCTTAAAAAATGTTGATGGGCTCTGGATTGGGATTGCATTGAATATATAGATCGCTTTGGGTAGAACTGACATTTTCACAAGGTTCAATCATCCTATCCATGAGCATGGGATGTTCTTCTGTTTATGAAGATCTTTTATGGTTTCTTGAAGTAGTTTTTTATAGTTTTCTTTGTACAGGTCTTTTGTGTCCCTGGTAAGATTTATTCCCAAGTATTTTATTTT